>NC_134483.1:52877391-53177391 GCF_040206685.1 Ascaphus truei | reverse complement strand
TTCAGAATATCCACAGTGCTATTCATATGCTTCTTTAAGCAAGTGTGTCTTAAGGTGGGTCTTAAAGGTGGATATAGAGGGTGCTAGTCGGGTATTGAGGGGAAGGGCATTCCAGAGGTGTGGGGCAGTCAGTGAAAAAGGTTTAAGGCGGGAGAGGGCTTTAGATACAAAGGGGGTAGAAAGAAGACATCCTTGAGAAGAACGAAAGAGTCTGGATGGTGCATAACGAGAAATTAGGGCTGAGATGTAAAGAGGGGCAGAAGAGTGTAAAGCTTTAAAAGTGAGGAGAAGAATGGAGTGTGAGATGCGGGATTTGATCGGAAGCCAGGAGAGGGATTTCATGAGGGGAGATGCTGAGACAGATCTAGGAAAGAGTAGAGTGATTCTGGCAGCAGCGTTTAGGATAGATTGTAGGGGAGACAGGTGAGAGGCAGGAAGGCCGGACAGCAGGAGGTTACAGTAATCAAGACGGGAGAGAATGAGGGCCTGAGTCAGAGTTTTAGCAGTTGAGCAGGTTAAAGTGCTCACAAATCTATGCAAAGGTCTGCAAAGTGATTGTGAGGTCATGATGCTACAGTAGTGGCTCTTTATGCCCCATCTATTTGCACCTGTGTAAATTTACCACTAAATACGACTGATATCCAATTTACCACTGTGAATAGACTTACCCATTCTTTATGAACAAACAAACAATCTAACTAAACTCACTACAAGCGCTAACCTAAACCAATTAAAGTGATGTGCAAAAGAAAGTGATAATTCTATACACATATGTGAAGTGATCAAAAATAAGCTGCCAAGGGGAACTACATAATACAGATAGTTCCAAACCTGTTAAACAAATAAAAATACAAAATATGTGTCCCCGGCGCTAGTGATTAATTGTCCAAGATACCGTAGTCCAATTGCCAGTCTTTAGATGAGAGACATTTCTGGATGGGTAGATGGAATATCAAGGATGTTCCAGACAGGTATGGGTGTCCTTGTGGATTGACTCCAAGTTTGTTCTGAGAAAATACAAAAACAAGAGGACACACCAATTGCGCAGTAGGCAAAGGCAAGGACCCCTATCTAGAACATAGAAACCCTACTTACAAGATGTTATCTTGCTCGTGTGGGGGAGAGAATCTGTACTTGTGCCACGTCTTCACCTCGGTTTTCCACGGACCCCACGTGGTCTGACGGGATGGTTCCCCCTTTAAGATGGCGATTAGGCTCACGGGCACACCGAATGCAGCACACCAATTGATGAAAAGGGAATAGGACACACTCTGGTGTAATACGTACTACACTTTAATAAAAATAGTAAAAACACAATCTACCCACACTTACAATAAGTGTATGATAGCGATACAACTCACGGATGCCATCCGCAACCTGCTTCCGACCCGATCAACAGGAGAGTGACTCGCTAACAACAGCACCCGCGACTGGCAAAACGATGACATCAGCGGTACAGGTCGCTTCTCCGGCATCGGGCGGCTACGGTGGCTGGACAGGCACGCTAAAAACTAAGCTCCTCCTCCCTAGGCGTTTCGTGACTCAACGTCACTTCCTCAGGGGATGGTGGAGCTTAGTGACTGCAATACTTAAATACAAGCCTGATTGGACGACCTTCCCACAAAGGGGAGGTACCATAGTGATGATTGACAGTTGGCATTGTGAACATATATCGGTAATCTGATAACAGATAGCCGATTGGGTCAAATTATGTCCTACAGTGCAAAACTTAAAATAAAACCAAGCTTGCAAAAATGATAAAAATACATTAAATGTATGAATGTGTATTTTGTATATATAACTGAATCCTAAAATTCCATGCTCAATTTTGTTTTAATGTATTTTTATCATTTTTGCAAGCTTGGTCCAATCAGGCTTGTATTTAAGTATTGCAGTCACTAAGCTCCACCTTCCCCTGAGGAAGTGACGTTGAGTCACGAAACGCGTAGGGAGGAGGAGCTTAGTTTTTAGCGTGCCTGTCCATCCACCGTAGCCGCCCGATGCCGGAGAAGCGACCTGTACCGCTGACGTCTTCGTTTTGCCAGTCGTGGGTGCTGTTGTTAGCAAGTCTCTCTCCTTGTTGATCGGGTCGGAAGCAGGTTGCGGACGGCATCCGTGAGTTGTATCGCTATCATACACTTATTGTAAGTGTGGGTAGTTTGTGTTTTTACTATTTTTATTAAAGTGTAGTACGTATTACACCAGAGTGTGTCCTATTCCCTTTTCATCAATGGGTGTGCTGCATTCAATGTGCCCGTGAGCCTAATCGCCATCTTAAAGGGGGAACCATCCCGTCAGACCACGTGGGGTCCGTGGAAAACCGAGGTGAAGACGTGGCACAAGTACAGATTCTCTCCCCCACACGAGCAAGATAACATCTTGTAAGTAGGGTTTCTATGTTCTAGATAGGGGTCCTTGCCTTTGCCTACTGCGCAATTGGTATGTCCTCTTGTTTTTATATTTTCTCAGAAGAACAAACTTGGAGTCAATCCACAAGGACACCCATACCTGTCTGGAACATCCTTGATATTCCAACTACCCATCCAGAAATGTCTCTCATCTAAAGACTGTCAATTGGACTATGGTATCTTGGACAATTAATCACTAGCGCCGGGGACACATATTTTGTATTTTTACTCATTATTTATGTTGTATATCTTTGTGTACCATATGCATCACTGTATACATTCTGTACACATACGCAATAGGGATTGCTTTGTGAGGGCCATTGGTTTTGTTACAGGCTACAGACATGTGGTATGTATACTGTAGGTGATCTAAGTGTGCTAAATAAGGTTGAAAATAGATATCTTGATTACATATCAGATATTAGGTATAGATATACCCTTAATCGTGTTAAAGTGTCTCACTGAAAAGGGAAATGGGCTAAGTTCATGTCATCTAAGTTCATGTCTCTTTTACACTTCGGGACACTTAAATGGGCCTTCAAGTGAATTAAGGTTTAGCACCATTCAGTACATCTGGGCCCTTTTCATTTAGGGTATACGATTACAAGATTTTTGAGCTATACAATTATTGTATTTTACGTCAAAAGTGGTTTAAAAATAAAAAAATAAAACATCAATTGAAGTCACAGACACACAGCACAGTTCAGTCATCACCAGACAGACACAGTTAATATTTAAGGTCTCCATTTCACAGGCACAGACAGGGTGACTTTATTTCTAAAGGGAGCTAGATCACAACCAAGGAATTACAGACCTGTACACCTGACATCAGTAGTGGGGAAGCTACTTAAAGATGTATTAGGGATAGATATTCATGAATGCATTTAGCATAGGTTGGAAATTATTATTAATAGTCAACATGCCTTTATGTGAGAGCGGTTATGCCAAACAACATTATCGGTTTATTTGAGGTCATAAGTAGGCATTTAGACTGATGTAATGCAGTTGATATGGGTTATTTAGATTTTGCAGAGGCTTTTGATACTGTGCCACACATGAGGGTAGTATACTGTACAAAAGAAATTAAATTGGTCTGAGTGAAAATATTTGCATCATCAAATTGGGTGAAAATGTTGTACTGTACCTCAAAGTGCAGTAATTGTGTCACTGCTTTTAAACTTGTTTATTAACGATCTTCAAGTAGGCATAGCAAACTCCCCATCTTAGTTGACAAAACGAAATTATGTAAGGATTAAAATTAGAGCAGGATGGATTTTCTCTACGGAAGGACTTGGATAAACTGAAAGCGTGGGCAGGTAAATGGCAGATGAGTTTTAATACAGATAAGTGTACAGTAAGGTTATGCATTTGTGAAGCAAGAATAAGCATGCAGCCTACAGGACAAATTAATTGGACAAAATTAGGTAAATTCTTGATGGAGAAGGATTTAGAAGTGCTTGTAGATAGCAGGCATAGCAATAGTGCTCAATGTCAGGCAGAAGCTGCAAAGGCTAGTAGGATATTAGCAAGCTAGAGGGAAAGGAAGACATCATAATTTTCCCACTGAATCATAAGACTACACTTTTAATATGGAGTACAGTTTTAGGCATGAAACTGGAAAAAGGGAAGAGCCACCATCTTAATAAAGGGGGTGGAAGGTTTGACATGAGGAAAGGCTGTCCAAATTAGGATTGTTTACATTAGGGGATATGATTACTATTTACAAATATATTGAAGGTCAATATAAGGGCCCTGATTCCCTAACCTTCGTTACCTAAATCAGAAACAGACAGATTGTACAAATGATACAGGGTCATATCTTGAAATTACAGGAAAAGAGATTTCACCCGCAGCAATAGAAAGGGTTCTTTACAGTAAGGGTAGCCCTCTGATGGCAGATACAAAAGATATCTTTAAGAAAAGGTTAGCAATTTTTATTTTTTTAGAAAGGAAATGTATATATCAAATAAGTTAAACATAGGAAGGTTGTTGATCCAGGAAGAAATCTGATTACTGGAGATATAAACATACATTTGTATGGCAAATTTTTCACTGTTGTTTTTTTTTTGTTTGTCTTTTTCTGGATCAATATAACTATAAATATAGGATTAATATCTCAACCGATTAAATTTAACATAGGTTGGGCCCGATCATGTACATATGCCATTTTTTAAAACTTGATCTAGTATGTGACTATGTGATATCATATGACAATGTAAAATGTAAAGATATGATTTTAGTAAAGAAGATGATGTGATTTTGGTACCTGTAACTAAACTGGATACAATGAGAGGGAGGACCAGCATCTGTAGCATTCTCATCAGAAGCTCTCCTGGAAAGGAAAAGTACTTGATCTCCCGGTAGGTCATTTTATACGACCGGACAGAAAATCCCAGGATAATACCTGCAAGAACAAAAAGGATTATTTAGTGTTACGCAATGTTAACTCATACCACGCCAAAAAAGTATCACCGACATAGCAACAACTACAAATACTGACTGACAGTAACAATCCAGCATGGTCTTGTTTTGTCAATGCAAAACTATGTTGTCTAAATACAGTATGTATACAGCTCTTGAAGACTTATTCCGAATGCTGTGCAGCTCACTACGGCTCCATTAGGCCCCGTCGCGCGCTACGGCGTGCACGGCGCGAACAAAATACAGCCCTCTATGGGGCCGGCCCCAGTCACTGCCTGTGCGCGCCTGCAGAAAGCGCGATGCGTGACCACCTTTCCCAAAAGACAGGATTTTTTACTTTTGGCGCGGAGGCAGAACGATGGCCACATTACGGCGGCAGTTCAGTCAATGAGGATGTACCAGCCGCGTGATGTCATGGCCGCGACCCTGCCGCACCCTCGCCACGCCTCCCCCTGCTCTTTAAGACATGCATCCCCTCGTGACCCCTAGACCACAGATCGCAACTGAGGTATGCAAACGGGGGGGGGGGGGGTGCGCCCACTAGGGTGGCGGCAGGATATTTTTGGAGGGGCGCGGCGATTACAGAGGTGCGCAAACTGGGGGCGTGGATATTTGGGTGAGGGCGCGGCGGTTACAGAGGTGCGCAAACTGGGGGCGTGGATATTTGGGTGAGGGCGCGGCGGTTACAGAGGTGCGCAAACTGGGGGCGTGGATATTTGGGTGAGGGCGCGGCGGTTACAGAGGTGCGCAAACTGGGGGCGTGGATATTTTTTTTGGGGGGGGGGGCGTGGTGGTTACAGAGGCCCCACACTTTCCCCCAAGGAATTTAAAATAAATCCCGGGGGACCGTGCCAGGCCTCTGCAACCTCAACTTAACGGGATTCAGCCAGGCAACGCGGCATCAAATGATGCCACGGGGTCATGTGACATGTCGCCATGGTAACACATATCAAATGACGCCATGGGTCACGTGACGTGATTTCACATGACCCGCGGCATCATTTGATACAGTTCACAGGAAAGGGAGGGGGGGGGGGGCGCGAGCACTGGGGCTGGCAGGCAGGGGGGCGCAGTGCAGAAACTTTGCGCTCCCCTGCTCTAAGGTGAAGGGACTGAAATTTCTATGCACAACACTACAGTGCTATATAAGAAAATAGATTCTCATCAATACCAAACTTTGCTTAGCTGCCAAATGTAGATTTCAAATATATATATATATATATATATATATACAATTTAGAGATGTGTGAATGTCTTAAACTCCTTCACAGCATTTTCCTCACATTTTTTAAAAAGGACCCATGGCTTCCAAATAAAAAAGAAATGTGGCTAATTTGACTATTCTTGTGAGCAATTTTGCCAGAATCTCATCGGATTTCCAAATTTCACAAACCTTTCACCACATTTCATAAAAAGGGCAGTAAATGGTGGTATTTAAAGGGCCAATATGCATTGACTTCTGCTTGGCAAAATGTGCCTAGTCCGCAAACTTTGGGGGAAATAGTGCACATCTCTAATAAAAATGGAGCATTTAAAAATGAATTTGATACAGTTAATATGGAAATAAGTAATTTGATGATGATCAAATTATTTACAATGCATCCCAGAAGCTCAGCACGTTTTCTGTATGGATTGTATTACAGTGACAATGCTCCTAAGGTTTGGCTACTTATCTGATTATCTAGGACAACCTCCCATTCATAAAGTCATCTTGTGAATATTATTGATCAGACGTGTACGTGAAAGTATGCAGAGTCTGTTTTCAATGGGTATCCATGTGAGTAGTGTGCATTTGCAGACAGAGGACACTTGGCAGATTCAACATATCCCTGGTAATGTGTACTCAGTGAGCACCAAGATTGTACTCTGTTTAAGTAAATGATTCAGGTTTCACCTCAGACAGAGCTCTGTATTGATCAAAGTCTCCTCGCTGCAAAAACATGGCACAATGTAAAACAAATTAATTAAATGTAACATTTAAATAATCCATAGCTTCCAACATGAGTCCTTTTCAGTTTGATATGTTTGTTGCTGCTTTTGCATGCGTTTTGCCCTATGTTTGTATCCAGGCCCCTTTGAGTCTTCTGCATGTTGTACTGTGGGGGTCATGTATTAAATTATCCACGCTGTAAAAATAGGGCAAAATAACAGCAGGTTTATCAACAACTAAAAATCAGCCTGTTTCAGTGGAATCTTTTCTGTAATACAGGTGTAGCCAGACTCTCTACCTTCGGCTTAAAAAGCAAAAAATACACAGTTTCGGAGACAGAGTCTGCCGCAACAGCGCTGTGGGGGTCCCATGCTTCTGCAACAGACCGCCCACAGCGTTCATCTTCCGATGCCGGGGCGGTCGAATTACCGCAGCTCGCCCCTGTCCCGGAAACAATTAGTCTGACTACATCTGTGAATGCAGACATCTCCATAGGTATTTTGTTAATAGTAACACACAGCCTAGGTTGCTTACTAATTAATGGCGTCTTACTGTAACTCAGGTTAAACCTGTGCATCCTTATAAATTAGTACTCTCGGGTATTTATTTATCTGTGCCCACTGATTATGGTCATTTTTTTTTTGACAACATCAAAAATCGAACAATCTGACATTCAGAATATTTTATTGGTAGTGCTGGCACATAATATGGCGGGTGTAGTCAATGATGATGATATTAACTAAAAACAAATAGAAAAAAATAATAATAATAAATGTCTTTAGTAGCTTATTGGAAATAGGGAAAGTAGTGTACTTCTCAAATTAAACCTGTTGCTGCCACATACACAATAAAACATGATGCTACCACACACAGGCGCCTCCTAGTTGGGGTACTCATAAACTGATAAAATACAAAATCATGAATAAATAGCAAAAAAAAAAATCCAGCTCTGAGGATGATTGTCAAACTCTGGAAATTCGCATCATGCTTTAAAAAAAACAGACTTGCAAACACAAGAGGACATCGCTAACAAACAGCGGGTACCATTACAGGGACTCCTTCATACTCTGTCTGTCTGCAGAAAATAAGAGGCTACAAAATATCACTTAAATCCCATTGGTGAACATAGAGATTAGGGGGTTTATCCATTAAACTGTGGTAGTGCCCATTGGGAGTCAATGGGAGTTTCCGTGCAATAGTGCCCCAACTGACACTATCACAGGTTAATGATATCAACATGTATCAAAGGGCTTTATTCTGTCAAGTGCAATAGCGCTGGCATAGAATGAGGCCCAAGGTCACTTAGTTGCAAAATGAGGGGAAAATATACCACGTTTTAATACCGTTGAAATAAATTGTATTTTTGTTTAATCCGGTTCACTTTTTTTCACCAGCTTTGCAGCCAGTAAGACTTTGGAAAATTGCTCCCTTCATGTCAGAGTAAAACCGCATGGTTACTATTCTCATTGAGGAGAATCTTAGCAGTGTTCTTCTTGGGTGGTCATTTAATAACACGTGTTAGCCTCCTAGATTGTAAAGTACTCTTCGCTATACTAAAAGACAAGGCATTATCACTTTAGTTGCTATCGGTGAAGCACTGTCAATGCACTGAAATCTAGCACTCACGGTGTTGAAAAAAGTGATTTGAGAAATCACAATAGTGAACATTTTGTAAGAGTTCGGACAAAAATGCTTTAAAGCAGAAAACTAACTGGATGATTTCCCAATAAAGTACAAGTTCTAATCCAGAAGAAAAGGGGAAGTCAAAGCAATATATACTAATGAGCTTTTTTTTTTTTATATAGGCTAAATATTAATGTGTCATTAGCATAATCAATTAAAATAGATAAATGTATGCTATTCTGATAATTCCCTTGTTACGGCTTCTCTCAATCTTCTTGGATCTAGGGTAACGATAACATCTAACTTTCCTTCATATCTGCAACCCAGTAATCATCTTGATTGCTCTCTATTGTACACGTTACATTTTTCTCTGTTGGTTCTCTACTTGGGAGAGAGTACAGGCAGTCCTCGGTTATCCGACACAATGCGTTACTCAAAATGGCGTTGGATAGCGAATCGTTGTAAAGCGAAGCACGTTTTCCCATAGGAACACTGTTTAAATGAAAGGTTCCGTTCCTGAAGGCATTTTTAATGCTAAAATACACAAAATATTTTACGCAGACAATAAGATATGCAGCACACACATAAATTATATAGTGTATATACTGTATTATATATATAATATAAAATAATATATAATATAAAAATATAATATATTATATAGTAAAATATAGTATAATATATAAATACACACACATAAACAACTTGGCAAAGCGTCGTAAGAGCGTTGGATAAGCCGTTTTGGCGTTGTAAAAATGAACATAGGTATGCATTGCATAGCGTTGGATAAGCCATTCGTTGTAAAGCGAAGCGTCGTAAAACGAGGACTGCCTGTAGTTTCATGTCCCCCATGATATTTTCAAGGGTTTACATACTGTATGCTTACTATTATTAAAACACTTACCAACAATCACAGCAATGACAGTGAAAAGAACAAAGCCGTTCCGCTTGAAAAAACCTTTCACATCATCTTTTGTTATGTTTTGCATCTTCTTCTTCGCCATTAAAGAGCGCTGGCGCACCCCCTGCTGAAAGCGCTCCATCCTGCTCCCAGATCTTGGGTCTTCCCCGTTGCTTTTGGTCATCTGTGCTTCTTTCGGGCGCCTCTTCTTTGAATTTAATAGCAGTTAAAACTTCCAGTGGATGATCAAAGGGAGCAGGTTGACTGGAGTAGAACTGTAATACAAGATGTGTATAAGCCATTATGGGCATGCAGCCACAAACCATGGTTCTTTCTATGTAACGCAACATATTCTTTTTTTGCTTTCTTTCTAATAATACCTTTAAATATGTCGTTTATATAAGAGGATAAAAAATTAGCAAACGTGAGTGAAAAAGGAGTTTAAAAAAAATAAATAAAACAGCATCGAGTAAATCGAGGTAGAGAGCAATACATAATTAGTGGAGCATGTATAAAAGTTGTTCTAGTAAACAACTTTGGTAAAATGAACAACCCCCCCCAAATGATTCAATAAAACTTGCTGTGAAAGCAATCGACTATTTTGTTTCATAAAATGAGTACTGTTTTGGGCACAGTTTTGCGTGGAATCATTTACAGGTAAGTATACGGTAGTCCCCGGAGTTCCCATTCATATATTCACATTGACCGTAAAAGTATTTAGATTGTGTTATACGCTTGCAGTGAGGAGACGATGTATCCGTCTCCCAGCAGCAAAACTGAGGCACAATGAAGGCAAATAATCTGTTCTATACTTATCAGGAAAGAAAATCCTATTCACAGCAGTGTTTTTGTCCCTGTTAATAAATCTGGTGCAATTTGTTTGCACTGAGTTTGCAGCAAGAATATGATGATGCATTGTCCCTTTAATACGTTGCATTTAGTAGTTTGGTTCAATGAAAGGATGGTAGCGTTAAAGCAACTATACAATATGAAACATGCAGTGATGATGGAGACTTTCACACAGATATGAAAGAAATGAGACATTGTCATAATAATAATAATAATAATAATAATAATAATAATAATAATAATAATAAATGGGCTAAATAAATCATAACAAGGTTTATTAACCAGGAGCAATTTGTTCTGTAAATCTACACACTTACTGATTCTGGTCCCTCAGACATGTTAAAAACGTATCTTTTCCAAGATTGTTTTTTTTGTACAAAGTTTCAAATGCTCTATATTCTTATTTATAAGACTGCATGTTTTAAAGTAGCACAAAATCTGGTAAATGAAGTGAACGTTATCCTTATGATTATCATAACTAAAAAGGTGGGAGATTGATTACGTTTTACTGTACTGCACAAGTTTGTCCACATTCTTTTAAGTTCTTGTTTACAGGGAGTGCAACGTGACTGTTTTTTTAATTCAAAGGAACAGTTGCTTTATCTCAGTGCAACAATGGATCCCAACTTCTATATCTCTCCAAATAGTTTTACTACAATAAATACCTTGATGCATGGTGTATAACCATGTACTGTAGCTATCCTCGCCAGGAAATGTGTTATGTAGAAGGGAAAAAAAAGATAATTTTGCTAAATATCATTAAGCCTTTAATTATGGTCATTACTTTTTCTCCAATTTGTAACTTACTCTTATTGTATTTGTGTAATAATACACAAGATACTGAGAAACATTCTTTTATAGTTTTACGATTTGAATGTTGCTCATTTAAATAATTGCATGGAGTATTGTCAACATAAGGATACAAATTACAGTTTGAGGCATTATATAAATGCATAGGAATCTCTGTCCAGTAAGAAGAACATGTCATTCTTATCAACACATTTTCACATTCAGTATTATGATTTGGAATCGGTTACTGCAACTGTTACCCAAGTATTCATAACATAACTAGATGCTACAAGATGTCAAGATGTTTTTCAAGCTGTGCTATCCTAATCCTTCGCGATTAACAAAACTACAAACTTTAAAGTTATATCTGTCTTCTCTATCAGACATCAACAATAGTGAACAGCTTGTTTGTGAATTTGTATACAAAGTAAGCAGTACCCTATGAACTCTTGGTTAGATCATTAAAGATACAGTTTCAGCAGGTTTTCTCTTCGTTATCTTGTATCACATTTTAACAGTAACACACTAATACTTTGTCTCAATTTAGAGCACATTGTCTCAAGGCAAAAGTGGGCAATTCTAGAGGGGGCAGAGTAAGTTGCAGCAGATGTGTCAAAGAAAAGAAAACCTATTAAAGCAATAGTATTTATTTTTCTTTGACATGTCTGCTGCAACTTTGTTTGCCCCAGAATTGCACCACTTTTGCCTTTATACAGCACATAAGACCCCTTTAGTGACCTCACTAATACAGTAGATTGTTTTTTTTTTTTTTTTTTAAACCAAAGCAACCTTTAAAAGAAGTTGAGGAACATACTGTAGGAATTGTACTCACCTTGTTTTAAGCTTTGGAGGGGCCTGGGGATATGATATGGAACCTTCAGCAGCAAAGAAGAGGATAAGAGGCACAGAGTAACAGTGAAGCACTGGAAATGAGCATGTGCTTTCATACAGCAACTTACTGTTGCTCTGTGACTTAAGAAAAGGGGTGGAGATTATCTAACCAACTCTGAAAAAAAAATGACCCAAGTAAAGAGAAGAAGCTGAGCTTCTGGAATATTGATTAGTCTTGGCACAGAGAAATCAGGCCTCCTGCCTTTGTTTTTCTCTTTAGACCACTTTCACGCTTTGTCAGTTCTGCTCCATTAGAAATGCAAAATCAGGACCCAGGAAGAATAATAATAAAAAAAAAAATTGGCACTCAGAAAACTTGCAGTTTTCTAAATGGGACATTCTGGGGAAGGGGCTTACAAATCCGAGCCACTGTTATAACAACTTCTTATACGTGACCTTTTATAAAAAAAAATGTGAACCGAGTGTGCTAATTAGGTTTGCAGATGAGAGGTAAACTGAAATTATACACATGTGAAATAATTTGGGACAATGTATTTTAATGAATATGTTCATTAAGTGATGTAACAGCTGGGAAAAAGTGCAAAGAAATAGTCAGCTCTGTCGTACAAGGGAATGTGATTGGTGTCGGTTAATCAGTGATCACACTAAAGAATGATTTGTTTAAAAAAAAAAGGATTTATTAAGCAATTAAATGGTTTGTAGCTAATGCAGTTTTAGTGGTAAAAGTATCAGCAATTTTTAAACAAATATATGCTTTAGTCGGTATATAGGGGTACAAGACAATATAACTCGTTATTGTCAATAATTCATAATGAATGAGGTATTGATGAGTGTCTCAGCAGTTTCAAAAGAGAGTCACGATATTATTCTATAAACTGGGGGAGCTCTTTATCACGTGATAACATGGGGCAAAGCGGTGTTTTATGGAAATGGTGCTTTGCAAAGTGCAATTCATTAATGGTGTGCATGACTGCAAGTTTCCCTTGTGAGGCTTTTTGGTACAGAAAACGGATGTCATTTATAGAAGTTTTGAGATGGTCTCTTCATAGCAGTAATCAACCCAAAGGTTAATTAAGCTCATCGTAATTTTGAGTGTAATAAAATACTTTGAATGAAGACAGATCTGGCAGTAAACACAAAGGGGGTTGGTATCTCAAGGCAAATTTGGAGCAAAACTGGAGCAAATTGTGTTATTTTCATATTGCGTCTCTTTGCATTAACGTATCAAGGTCTTTACTCCAAAGTTTTGCACCATGACTGTCAGCTTGCGATTCGGGGAGTGACAATAGCAGGAGCTGGTGAGGAGTTACATGACACACAGATTGTAATGAGATGTAGCAAACTCTGAGTCTCCGGGCAACACTTTTTTTTTACCTTGTACAAATCAGTCAGGTCTGAGGTGACTAAACTTTTCTGGCCAACAATTTGCATCTCATGTAAGAAATAGTGTGTAGTAACAACACCACCTTAGCATTAATGCAATCTATGTCACAGTATTGCGTATACACTTAATGAACACAATACCAATAAGTATAATGTCCAATGTCCTGCAGCCTGGAAGTTTTGTCCAAAAACCTTCTTGATAACAATGCGAAAAGAGAAAGTCCTCCTTGGCGCTTGAAATCTGGATGATGATGCAGACCTTGGCGCTTGAAATCTGGATGATGATGCAGATGCTCTCCAATGGATATAAAAAGAAAACAATGCAATATGGCTTCAATAAAGTTATATAAACAATCTGTGTCTTCTTATCACTTCATTGTGCACCCATTGAGATGTAAATTCACTTAATCCATATGAATATAGCTCCACCGTTTCCTAAAATATTGTACTGTAATGCAATCTCTAATATGGATCAAATATCCAAATACAATATGTTAGTATTATTATTGCATCCACTATGAGCTGAATATATTTCAAAAAAATCTTTACTATAAAAACACATAACAAAAGACAATTGGAAATGCACTCAAGAATTACCACATAAAAATGTGCGGTGTGAACCTTAATGCCGTCACCAGCAGTGCCGTCTTAACGCATGGGCACGCTGGGCAGTTGCCCAGGGGCCCCACGAGCATAGGGGCCCCATGCTAATCTATGCACAGAACAGAATTTAATACTAATTTTCCGATCACCCGCCTCAACATTCAAATCTCCCGCTAACTCGGTAAAAGAAGAAAAACTACGACTTGTAGCGGAGAGTTGACATGTCTGCATACGCGAGAGAAATGTTGCCATTTATATTGCTTGCAATGTTATGGAAGCAGAATATTGTAACGGATTCGCGGGAGGCAATTAATGGCTGGGGACAACTATTGCTATGTAGGCAGGGCCCAGTACACTGCTTTGCCCGGGGACCTATAATGCTGTTAAGACGGCCCTGGTCACCAGCCCCTTTCTCCGGTTGATGTAAAGACAGGAACCGATGAATTGGAGCCCTGATGTATCCTCCGTCTTGTCTCGAGATTCCTCAGAACATCCCTCGTGTGTTCTGGCGTCTGTGTCCACTTCCGCGTTCGTCTGGTACGACGTCAGTGCGTGGTCATTTGCCTTTTAGGGGGAGGGTGAGGAGAGACAGTTGGAGAGACAATACAGAGGGTATACAGAAGGACAGGGAGAGATTGACCAAAGAGAAGAAAAAGAGAAGAAGATTCAGGGGAAAGAGAGGAGGAAAAAGAAAAGAAAAAACAGTATATAAATAGCCAATACTAAACAACAATGTAGTGAATGTAGTATAACATGGCTGGACCAGATTGCCTCTCTGCCTCCTGTCACATAAGTTCTTTGTAGCTTCAGGCTGTGACAGGCAATCCTGTGGGCGTTTGACCCCACTCATTCTGATTCCCTGAGTGACAGTAGTGGTGGTGACATAGGAATCTGTGTGCAGCTTATCATGGTGCAGATCCTGTGCCCTTCCCGTCTGAGCCTCAGGGAGGAAGTGCAAATTTGTAGTTAGTCTGAGTCCACCCCTCCTAGGGAGTTGAAGTGTGCGCCATCTCCTCCCAGCTGGGAGAGAGATAGGCCAGTCAGTCCCTTATGGGCTGGCTGGCCAAAGAAGATCTAAGGCTTCACTATTAGAAGAGAGCTAGCACCATCCAGAGGCCTGGAATCCTCTGTGACCCATGCATCTGCAGTGAGAACATCTGCAGTGACTGTAGCAATAAAGCCCCTTTGTTTAATATACCCCTGCCTGAGTCTCAGTCTATTGGGCAGTGGGGAAGAAGTCTGTTCCAGTGGGAGACTGTCTCTGGATAGCCTGGAGCCACTGGAGCTGGAGGAACACCAAGATCATAAAAAGCCTGTCCTGTTCCTCCCACTAGATCACGGACACTCAGCACTCATGGACTCTAACAGATTTATGCCAGCACCACGGCACCAGAAGCCATAGCAGTATCTTCCAGAGGAGGAAGGGAAGGGGAAGGGAGGGGGGTGCATGTCTTACATTAGTATGTACCAATTGACAGAAAATGAGAAAGCAGTCCCAAGTAAAGGATTGTCTTTCACACCAACAAAAAACCCCAATATGTTCGATCTGTTTATAGACACATACATTTGTAAGAAAACTCTCCTTCAGATTTTTTTTTATGAGGGATGTGGTCAGCAGGTCGGTCATAGATGTGGGTGGACCAGCCAATGTCCTACCAGTAGAAGTACTATATTCATTGTTTAGGACACAGTCGACATTCAATCCCAGTCTCTGTCGGGGTCATTTTGTAGAGATATTGACAAAAATGGTTGTAGAAGATTTTGAGAAGGAAGCAAATGGCTTTAAGAGCAGGAGGAATAATTTAAGTAGATAGGAAAGAGAATGCATGGAGTCCTTAGAATCCAATAAGGATATCGTTATAAAAATGGCGGACAAAGGCAGAGGAATAGTAATAATGGACCATTCGTACTATATGGAGGAAGCAGTAAGACTGTAAGGGGATATCAAAAACTTCAAGTTAATCCAACTAGTTATAGAGGATCTGAGTAATCTCCTAGAAATAGGTAGTGATAGCAATGTACTGACTAAAAAAGAATTAGATTTCTTGGATAAAAAAGATTCAAAAATTCCTATATTTTATTTTATCCCGAAACTGCATAAGAACAAAACTCACCCGCCAGGTAGACCGATAGTGTTCGGTATCTCATCCTTAACAGCTAAACTATCACAGTATTTAGATCACTTTTTGCAACGTTATGTGATCAAATTACCCTTGTATATAAGGGACACTGTACATGTCCTGGATCAATTAAGTTATATACAACGGGAACCACATTATGTCTGGTGTACGTGTGACGTCACGTCATTATATACTGTGATAGAACATCAACTAGGATGGGAGGCAATTAAATGAATATTGGAGCAAGATAAGGACATGCACGAAGACCTTATTACTTTTTTACTTAATGCCATTATGTTCATACTGGAACATAATTATTTCAGTTTTGATGGGGATTTTTTCTTGCAAGTCTGTGGAACGGTGATGGGTACCAGATTCGCACCAAGCTACGCAGACATCTTTATATTTATGTGGGAACAGGATTTCATCTGGTCTGGCAACCCATTTGGTGCTAATTTGGTGCTCTGATACTGTTTCATCGACGACGTGTTGTTCATATGGGACTGCACTCAAGAAAAATTGAATACATTTATACAACATATAAATAAAAACCAGTTGAATTTAAAATTCACCTGCGAAACAAATCATCAATCCATTAACTTCATGGATTTGGTTATTTTTGTGGAAACAACATGATACAAATAAAACATACCACAAACCAACTGATGTTAACAATTTCCTTCTCGCATGCATCCATCATGATCCCAAGTGGATCAGTAATATCTCCGTAGGTCAGTTTTCTCGCCTATGTAGAAATTGCTCACAGAAAAATCTTTAGGGAGCAATCGGATGAATTAAAGATCAAGTTCATTACTAGAGGCTATGATGAGGAACTAATACAAGCAGCCTATGACAAAAGAGAAACCGCAGACATATAAAAAATGGTTGAGAATAAAATAAAAGAAAAAGGTACGGAAGAAAAATCAAATACTTCATTCATTACTGAATACAGTGCTATGGCGCCAAAAATTAAGCACGTATTAAAAAAACATTGGGGAATATACTAATGAGGGACGTAAGTCGAAAAACAATCCTCCCAAAAAATCCTTGTGTTATCTTCAAAAAAGCACCAAACTTTAAACAAGTTTTGGCTCCGAGCCAGATCAAAGCTAAAAATTCCAATAACAACTGGATAAAAGGTTTGAATGGTTATCATGTTTGCAATAGTTGCAATGGGTGCGAATATAGTTTGGGTGGGAAAACATTCAAATCAAATGTGACAAATTAAGAATATAAAATATGAGCTTTCATTAATTGCAGTAGTGATTATGTTGTTTATCTTCTAGAATGCTCATGCGGCCTGAAATATGTGGGGCGAACCAGCAGAGCGCTTTAAAGGAGATTAGCGGAGCGTACGCACAATATAAAGAAAGTTTAAAAACACATACTGACATCATTTTCTGCAAATTCACAATCAGAATCCCGAAGGTTTAATGTGTAGGGGTATTAAATGCCCAAACCCAAATTGCTTGGGGTGGGGAGGTACAGAATAACAGAAATATCCAGGAGAGAGATGTACTGGATCTATCAGTTAAAATCATTGTCTCCCCTTGGCCTTAATTTAGATTTTGATTTGGGGTGATTTCTCAAGGAATGAGTCCACATTTCTGTATTCTTTGTATTGTGGGAGTACATCGGTCTTTGTTACTGTGGATATAGATTTTATTACATTTCATATTTTGTAGCCAGTTCTATCTCTTGACTGGCATTTACTGCGAGTGGAGACCAATATATTCCTATAATGTAAATGGTAAAAAATTTAAATATGGTAATATCCTGTGTAATTGTCTTTTAGCATTATGAGAATAGATCTCATTGGAATTAATTTATATGGGCAGTCATTTCTGCTTATATATCAGCCTATCTATTTGTAATCAAATGCATGGGCCAGGTCTGCAGTTTATAAATTAATTTAAGGTTAAATCCATTATAACAACTGTAGAATGGTAAGGTATATTATTACTCTTATTCAGTATAGTAAGACGAATTGGAGAATGCATATACTTAATACATTTATATGTGTACCGATTATCTAGTGTGCAATGAGTTCAGATTTATATTAATATGCATTACACTTGTGGATATCAAATATGCTAAATATATATAGAGTTAGCATATATATTGCCCGTAACTATGAATTTGGCTATGAATAGTTTTTGTTTATGAAAGTATCACATAATAGACGATAAGTGATGTCATCTGTATGGACTATAAGAGGGTGGTGATCCCAATACAACGGAATAACCCCGGTAAAGCAGACAGTAGTCTGAGAAAAGCGTAAGGTCGATTGCGCATGTGCGGCTGTGAGCTGAGCTTGGTAATCGAGCTGATCCCATTACGCTATATGCCGGTAACAAGAAAGGAGGTCTGTGAAGAGCTCTGACGTGATGGAACTGCATAGGTGGAGAATCTAAGGACGCGGACCAAGGCGGACCCTTGTAGGCATCTGACCATGCGCTGATGTCGCATCAGACTGTCAGGGCCTCCCAGACATCCTGCTTCTAACCATAGTTCCTTTCTCTGTCCACTGGGTGTGCTGCTGGTTAATGTCTGCTCTGGGGTTCCTCTGTCTGTTCGTCTACTCTTGTTGCTCCTGTCCTCTGTCCTTATAGTTTCCTGTTTCCTGTTCCTCCCTTGCCTTTGTTTTGTGTGCACACTCCCATGCCCATATTTCTGCTTCTTCTTCTGTCCACTTCTGTTCTGTATTGAGTCTGGTACTTATTAAAGGCCCTTGCCTATGATCAGGTTGTCCTTGATAAAGCACCTTGTTGTATGAAACGCATTGGAGGGAACTTACCTCCTTGTTTGTCATGTCTGATGGATAAATACATTTTCATTTTGTACACCTGTGTCCCTGGGCAGTGCGTGTGCATTTATTTGAATTTTCTCTGGATTGTCACCATTTGTTCCCTGATCCCTGGTCTCAGTCCCTGCTCCCTAGTCTCAGTTCCTACTCCCCTGCCCTGCTGTCCTGTTGCCGACCCCTGCTTGTGACTCTGACGATCCTGCTTGCTGCCTGCCACCGGACCCTGCTTGTGACCCCAACGATCCTGCTTGCTGCCTGCCCCCGAACCTTGCTTATGACCCCAACGATCCTGCTTGCTGCCTGCCACCAGACCCTGCTTGTGACCCCAACAATCCTTTCTGTTTGGCCACTGAGGTCCTACCCCCTCCAGGCGTCTCCCCTTGACACAGATGAACGCGGAAGTGGACACAGACACCAGTACACATGAGGGATGGTCTGAGGAATCTCCAGGCAAGACGGAGGATACATCAGGGCTCCAATTTGGCGGTTCCAATGTTTACATCAACCGGAGAAAGTGGTTAGTGATGGGCTTAAGATTCACACCGCACATTTTTATGTGGGAATTCATGAGTGCATTTCCAATTGTCTTTTGTTATGTGTTTTTATAGTTAAGATTTTTATGAGTACACACAGTGGGACTGTCTGAGAGTCCCAGCTCATTATACTGTGCACAAGCACATGTTTTAAAATATACACTTAAAAAATATCCTAAGTCTTTTGGTTATGGGAAATAGAATAAGAAGCTGCACATTATTTCTTACTAGCCATATTCCCCATACTCTATACAATACTTAGGACTGGACTTTTAAAAGTCCCCTCACAATCTTGTAGCTGATAGGAGTACCCCCAGTATCCATACACCAGTTCTGGGTGACATGGGCATTTACTGGGTATCCCCATTAACCTAGAGACCCCTTGACTATTTCAGGGACACCTCACATCCCTATGCCCCATTTACCTTTCTGGTCTGTGCTGAAGCAGGGAGCTTGGCGGTGAGCCACGTAACTGTTTTCTAGGAAGGGGTTTGACCGGAGGTCTATGCCTATGTGTCCCCAGGAATCTGACTTGATTCCAGGATACATTTTTGGGGTGGCCAGCAACACTGGGGCCTGTCTACCTAGACACAATGTGACAACACTTTTATCACAACCCCCCCCCCTTGAAACTCATAGCCTGACAAGCTCCACTGGTTAGCACTCATGGAAAGGTAAAACACACATAAATTCTTTATTGTTGCACAATCCCATACATTTCATGTACAACCAATGGGTCCTAGAGCTGACACACTAAACCCACAAATATGGTTCAGAGATAACCAGCCGGGCATAATACCTTTATTGATGGCCTGGTTACCCCTTCACCGTCACAGACATTCAGAAATTTTGGTCTGGACAGCAGATGTCAAGTCAGGAGTTGAAAAGTAAATTTGTGTGTCATCTGCATAGAGGTGATATTTCAACGCGAGATGTGATAAGGTCACCTAGACAGAGTGTGTACAGAGAAATGAGAAGAGGTCCCAGGACAGAGCCCTGGGGTACCCCCACAGAGAGATCGATAGAGGAGGAGGTGTTTGCAAATGAAACACTGAACATACGACAAAAGATCCAGGATTGAGTTTTGTTATACCAAGAGTATGGAGAATGTAAAAGAGATGAGGGTGGTTCACAGTATCAAATGCAGCAGAGAGGTCGAGTAATATGAGCAGAATGTAGTGACCTTTGTCTTTGGCAGCATGGAGGTCATTAGTTATTTTAGTGAGGGCTGTGGAATGGCCCCCTCAGTGGAGTGAGCAGTGCAGAAACCAGATTGTAGAGGGTCTAGGAGATAATAGGTGTAGAGAAAATGGAGCAAGTGACAGAATACAAGGCGTATAACGAGTTTAGAGGCAAAAGGTAGAAGGGAGACAGGACGATAGTTAGAAAGACAGGTAGGGTCAAGCTTGCTGTTTTTGAGAAATTGTATAACTGTTGCATGTTTGAAAGAGGAGGGAAAGGTAGTGGAGTAGAGGGAGGAGTTATAAATGTAGGAATTATAGTAGGAGCATGAGGTTTTAAGAGATGGGAGGGAATTGGGGCCAGAGGGAGAAGAGGAGATAAACAACGATACATCCTCCTCTGTGACAGTAGAAAAAGAATCGAGGAAGGCAGGAGGAGAGTTAGGAAGCGGTGTAGGATGGGAGGTGGATACAGAGGGGGTGTCCTGAGGTATGGATTCCACATTTTCTTTAAAATAGTCAGCAAAGTCCTGAGGTGAGATGGATCAAGAAAAACAGGCAGCAGAGGGTGGGCGGAGTAGGGAGTCAAAGACAGAAGAGTTGGCGTGGGCTAGACGTGTGTGTTTATTAGTGAAAAAAAGTAGGTTTGTTTAGGCTGGGAGAGGGCAGATTTGAAATAGGATAACATACATTTGTAGTGAAGGAAGTCTGTGAGAGTGTGAGATTTCCTCTAGAGGCATTCAGAGGAACGAGTGCAGGAACGCAGCATGCGTATATATTTGTACTTACAGTATTGCATCCCCAGGAGCTGCGAGCTGATTTCCCTGACCTAGTTGAACCTAGATTCGCCAGCAATATTCTCATGGGATCTATGTACCTAGCAGGGACTACTTACTTGGGCTTGTTAATCTATTAGGATATATGGAACCGTCAAAGATAACATGGAAGCCCAAAAACAACAAGCGACTGATATAAGTTAAATAAATTGTGTTTAATGTTCACACCAAGGTAGATAATGAAATTCTGTAGGCTAAACAAAAGGTAACTTTAAAGTCTGCAAAGCTATAGGCAAAGGTAGCCAGGGAAAGACAAGAGCAAGGGGCAAGGAGTGCAAGGGAAAGACAAGGCAAAACAAAAGTACCTGTAATATCGTCAGGGAAAGATAAAGAATAGGAGGCAAAGGACATCTCCAGACTGCTGCTCAGGAACCAAAAAAGTTGGCAAGCAACAAACAGCAGGCTGGGTGGGGTTTATATATCTGGTCCCTAAGCTACTGTAAGATGGCCGCTAGCCTCATGGGAGATTCTAGTTCTTACCAGACCTGGGCCTGAACTTGACTCCTCTGTGCGACTCTACAGGTCTATGGGGAGTATTGCGGGAGGGAATCTTGACACCTTCCAACTTCCTGGAGTACACCATCTGGTGTCCCGAGATATGTAAGGATGATAAGCAGTTTATGGCTGCTTGCACTGTCTGTGCCCGAACCAAGCTACCCTGAGTACCTACTTCTAGCTTACTCCAACCCCTGCCTGACCCTGATCAACCCTGAACCCCCTTAGCGATGGATTTCATAGTGAAATTGCCACCATCTAATAATGACCACCATACTGGTAGTGGTCGACCAGTTTACTCACTTCATCCCACTCAAGAAGCTATTCACCACTGCTGTTCTTTCCGACATCTTCCTAAAGGGAATCTTTTGCCTGCATTAGGTTCCTATGGCTATTGTCTCAGACGAAGGCTCTCAGTTTGTCTCAAAATTTTGGAGGGCCTTATGTCACCGGATTGGAATTGCTCTTCACTTCTCCTCATACTATAACCCTCAATCGAATGGCATCATGGAGAGAAATAATCAATTCTTGAAGCAGTACCTCTTATGTTTCATCTCAGACCACCAGGGTGACTGGGCAAGTCTGTTTACCTGGGCTGAGTTTGCCCGTGTAAGAAATCCAATTTTAACGATTATTATACAGGGTATTGTAATGAGTGAATCCGTTATCAAGTCAGAGTGTCAGGTATGTCAGTATATATTCTGTATTGGGGCATCATTGCTGATGAAGTTTGAAGTCTTTCTTTCATACATATTATATCTGATTTGCAAAAGGTTCATTCTTAATAGATAAATATTGGGATATAGTCAGTTACTGTACATTATTTATTATTTATTTATTAATAAAATATTTTACCAAGGAAGTAATACATTGAGAGTTACCTCTCGTTTTCAAGTATGTCCTGGGCACAGAGTTAAGACAAATAATACATGGTTACAAATACAGTTACATAAATGAACAGGGTATACATTATATACAACACATTGCATGCACAGTTAAAGAAAATATATATTATGGGCGTATGAAACAGTTACAGACCAGATTAAAATGTGAGACAGCCTTAGATTTGAAAGAACTTAAACTGGTAGTGGATGTGAGAGTCTCTGGTAGGTTGTTCCAGTTTTGGGGTGCACGGTAAGAGAAGGAGGAACGGCCGGATACTTTGTAGAGCCTTGGGACCATGAACAGTCTTTTGGAGTCTGATCTCAGGTGATAAGAGATGCATGTGGTAGGGGTGAGGAGCTTGTTCAGATAGCTGGGTAGCTTGCCCATAAAGAATTTAAAGGCAAGACAGGAAAGGTGAACTTTGCGCCTAGACTCGAGTGATGACCAATCTAGTTATTTGAGCATTTCGCAGTGATGTGTGTTGTAGTTGCATTGGAGAACAAAACGACAAATTGAATTGTAGAGGGTGTCAAGTTTGCTAAGGTGGGTTTGAGGTGCCGAGCCATATACTATGTCTCCATAGTCAATAATTGGCATTAGCATCTGCTGTGCGATACGCTTTCTGACCAGGAGACTTAGGGAGGATTTGTTCCTGTAAAGTACCCCTAGTTTGGCATAGGTCTTGGTTGTCCAGGGTATCAATGTGCATCCCGAATGTTAAGTGGGAGTCAAACCATAAGCCCAGGTATTTAAAACTAGTGACAGTGGTTAGGGTGGTGTTAGCGTTGGTTCTAATCTGGAGCTCAGTCGCTGGAAGCTTTAAAAATGTAGTCTTGGTCCCAAATACCATTGTTACAGTCTTGTCAGTGTTTAAAAACAGTTTGTAGTGGGAAATCCAGTTTTCGAGTCTCAAAAAGTCAGACTAAACTATGTCTTGAAGGTCAGAGAGGCTATGGCTGTGTGCATATAGGATTGTGTCATCTGCATACATGTGTATTGAGGCTTTCTTACAAGCTGTGGGAAGATCATTAATGAACACTGAGAAGAGTAGGGGCCCCAGAACAGAGCCTTGCGGGACACCACAGGTGATATCCAGGGGGTTGGAGTTAGAGCCTGAGATGGACACATGTTGGGATATTCCTGATAGGTAGGACTGAAACCAGTTTAAAGCATGCTTCCCTATTCCAGAGCTCTGGAGTTTGTTAGGCAGGATAGCATGATCAACTATATCACAAAATCTAGGAATACTGCACCACTGAGTTGTCCCCGTTCCATTCCACACTGGATTTCATTGCAAACTTTTAGCAGGGTAGTTAAGGTGGAGTGTTTGGGACGAAAGCCAGATTGGAATTGGCTAGGGAAATTTGTCTTGGTATAGTAATCGCTTAATTGGGAGTGGGCACATTTTTCCATGACTTTGGATAGAATTGGGAGAAGTGAGTTACATTGGAGGGAACAGTACAGCTATCTTGAGATATCTGTAGATCTCATTACATGTGAAGTATTTTAAGTAAAAGAGGTGTGTTTGACCTATTCTGACAACTAGAATAGACAAAAAGGGTCAAACAATGGTTTTAAGTTGCTTGAATTGCCCTGTTTAGGGTGACACTGAGTGATTATTGACAACTGTGACTTTAGCTGAGAGAAGAGACTATGATGAAAGCTCTGAGAATCTTCCAGTACATACTGTATGCCATATTTGGTATGTTATGGAAATGTGTGCAGTTTCTTATGAGATCATATCAATATATATTCCGCGGGTATGAGGGGAGAGGGGGGAGGGAAAAGGGAAAATGGTAGGAAACCCCTGCTCAGCTAATAGTGTATAGTTAGTAATGTAAATACGGTGCTGTACTGAGAAATGTGCAACAAATATACCAAAGAAAGAAAGTACTCCGTTTGAGTTAGCACTCAAGTATCAGTAATGATGAATGTCAATATTAAAAATAATCTTTATTAGAATACTTATGATTAAAATAAATGGTGCAATGAAATGAGTAAAAAGGGAGCAAAAATGAAGGGTTAATTAAGGGTTAGTTTTCTATTGGAACTTGGAACTGTGGTTTGAATAGTAATGTTACAGTCCCCTAAGTAGCTCTCCTAAGGTATAGTTTGTATTCTATATATCTAGTGTTCAACCCTTGTAATATACTGAAATGCTCTCTGAGCTGTTCCCAGCTGCAGGCAGAGCTACGATACCTGCTTAGCAGCTTACAGTCCACGGGTGCTGGTTTCTCTCTTCCCCCTGCAACACAGCTTACCATTGCAGCTCGGCAGCTCAACTGCTGCTGAATTTCACTGCGCACAATCAGTTAGAGCTACTATACTATATACTCTCTCCCGTGGCCAGGGGGTAGTATTATTAGTCTCCAAAACGGAGATTGTAGCCCTCATCACTCAGGACTTATAGTCATCTGATGCTGCCACATCATGAGACCGATATTAGGGGTCTAATTAGAAGTAGCAATCTACTATCATTAGTATAGTCTTAGGCTCCGGACATGTTTGGCGCTTGCTTGCGGAAGCGTGCTGACGCGCGCTCCCGCTCAGCACTGAGCCCCTACAGCCGCCATTAGAGCGGCTTTAGTAGGGGCTCACCTGCGCTTCCGCGCGCTTGCGGAAGCGCAGATCTTAGGGGAATTTTAAATTCCCCCGCTTGCCGGCGAGACAGGCCGGTCACGTGAGCAGTTCTCCCAATGAGGGCGAACCAGCTCCGTGACGTCACTGGCCCGCCCCCGGCCAGTGACGCGCACGCCCCCGGCCCGCCCCCGGCCCGCCCCCGGCCCGCCCCCGGCCCACCCCCTGACGGCTGCGGGCAGCGCGTGCGGTAAGCCTCAGCACGTCAGCAGGGACCATGGACTCGGTCTTAGATTGCCACTCAGAGAGCATTTCAGTATACCATAAGGGTTGAACATTATGATTTCAATGATATAGAATACAAACTATACCTTAGGAGAGCTACTTAGGGGACTGTAACATTACTATTCAAACCACAGTTCCAAGTTCCAATAGAAAATTAACCCTTAATTAACCCTTAATTTTTGCTCCCTTTTTACTCATTTCATTGCACCATTTATTTTAATCATAAATATTCTAATCAAGATTATTTTTAATATTGACATTCATCATTACTGATACTTGAGTGCTAACTTAAACTGAGATCATATCAAGTTAGCTGTAGGACCTTAGCTGGAAGTGGAGTTAGTTATGGAGCTGACTGGGTAGTTTTCTCTGTATAAAGACTGGGAGGGAGAGACAAGCATTTAGGCTGATAGAACAGGAGACTGGAAGACCAGAAGGGAGAGAATGATAACACCATAAAGTGAAAGAGACAGGTTAATACCAAGAAGGAGGAAACAGAAGTTTTATCATTACATTAAGATCCACTCAGAAACAGAAAGAAAGCTGTGCAACGATTCTTAAGAATACCATCATTTATTTGGAATGTCAACTGACATTTTGTACTATTTTTATGTAAGTAATTATCTTCAAAATAAATGTTTTGTTTTTATGTGATGAACCAGAATTACTGAGGTCTGTTATGTTGGCGTAATTATGAAAAATACGTAAAAATACATTAAACAGCCCGCAACTCCTTGAGGAATTATTAATCCCAGGAATCCCCCTTCTCCACATATGCTTATCACTTCTTAAATGCATCTGCATCTTCTTAAACTCTCTCAGAGCTAGTCTCCTTTTATTATTCGAATATAGTTCCTTTACATTTAAAGAGACTATTTTTATAGGTAGTTGAGTAGTCATAGATTACTGGTTAAAACTAGCTCTCTGTTTATCTTGATGTATAGGGTGGAGTGTGGGTGCGTCAGTGTTGTTACCCGATCGATTACTTACTACGATCCATTTTAAAGGAGGGAAGACGCGTCCTCCTCGATGATCTGTGGTGGTACTGGGGGGGGGGGGGGGTGGAGCACACACTAACAATATAGAAAGAATGGTCCTACTGTCCATTCCAGAACTTTTTAACTAATGGTCCTACACTGGACCAAGATCAAAAGTGAACGAAAATCCAGATAGCTTGGGGGGGGGGTGGGGAGTGGGGGGGAGGGGGGAATGAGCCTTGGGACCTTCAAATTCCACCGTTGGACTTCTTTATATTCAAACCTCCAAAGCTTCTTAACTTCTAATTACCTATTCCTCTTATATAAAAAATTCCTAATTATCCTTGAAACAAAAATGCAACATTAACTTCCTATTCTAAATAATTTAATTTTTTGCGGGGGAACATACAACCTATAGTTATAATAGTGGGGGAGAGGTATAGAGCCATAAAAAACATCAGAGTCAATAGTCAGTCCACCTATAAAGAATTTAAACAAATTAACATTGCTACAGACCCAATGTCTCCTTCCTTTATAAAAATCTTTATTCTCCTCGAGGGTCACACGGGACCACAGAGCGCCAAGCAAAATATCCAAGACGTCGAGAAAAGAAGATCGGCGCAGACCATAAATTCTGGCCGGTCAACTTCTTCTCTTCATCAATCAAATAACAACTGTGGAGAGAAAACCCTTTACACCATCAACACGAGTGGACGGACTCCGAGACATCCTCTTCCGCCTTGTTGTGACCCTTCAGACACTCCTTCGGTTCTCGGGGAAAACTGTGATTTCGTGGTCGGCCGTTCATGTAAACCAAGAGTTTTTAAAAAGTACTCCACCTCTTACGGGTATCTTAGCTAAATTTGCCTCCCTTATTTATTTACGACAAGTTGGAATGGAAAAGTGCATCTGTAGCGGATCTCGTTATCTCGTAGCACCGTTGTGACTGGGCGTAGGTTTCTTTGTGTTGAGATTGAAGATCTGGAAAGATCTTGGAAGATCTAAATCTTAGAGTTCTCAAAGTCCAAATAATCTTGATTCCTGCAGCCCCTTAAAATGTTCTCCTTCGTAGTACAATAGTGTAATTTAACTATTACGTCCCTGGATTTCCGGGGGTCTGCGAATCATGGACCCAAGGCACGGTGTGCTCTGTCCATATATAGATCACTGTAACGAGTGCTCACCACAAACAGGATCGGGACCACAAGGCTGAGGTGGGGATGTTAGAAGAATACACCGACCAACAATCGAGCACCGCGTCTGGATTGCAGAGTCGTAGTCGTGTAGTTGGGTCAGGGTAGGAGTGGTCAGAAAAGTCGTGATACTCGCCGTGGTCTAGGATTGGAGAAGTCGGATGGTCGTTGTGCATAACCGGGGCTAAGGAGTATAGAGAGGTCAGAATGGTCATTGTGCGTAGCCGAGGTCCAGGGGTCAGAGAAGGCAGAGGTCCGGGTACAAGCTGAGGTCAAAAGGTACAAGAGATCAAGGCAGAATGCACAGGGCCACACCATGGCAGCAGGATGTTTGAGGCAAGCACTTCATACATAAACACAAGTTTATGCTCAGCCAATTTGCCTAAGGGCTGGCAGAGCATATAAAGAACAGAGAGCCAATGGCAAGGCTGCAGGCAATGAGTCATCACAGGTAGACTTTGTACTGATAGGCAGGGGTGGAGGGTATCGCAGCTGTGGAATAATTAATGTTATTAGCATTAACCCCTCTAGTGTTTCTGGTCATGCGACGTGTAGTGGAGACAGGAGCATACTCCGTTGCGTCAAGGGATGGCGCGGGGCGGAGCCTAGGTCCGGTGCCGGCAGGAGTACTGCGGTGCTTGCACGCAGTGCATGCGTGAGGGGCGTAACCCAATGCGTCACAGGGGTGGTCCAATCCTCACAATCGCTTCTTACAAGAGACAGGACTATTTGAATAGATAATTTTAGAAAATAAGGTTGCAGGTCGTTTGGGTCAATTTCTTCCGGAATATTCCATACCCTGAGGTTCTGTCTTCTTTCCCGGTTTTCCAGATCGTCCACGGTATCTTTCAAGCTTCTGATTTCATCGTTAAGTCTGAACAGCTCGTCTTCCATTGAACCCTGGCTCTGCAGGGACTCTTCGAGTTCAGTCTCCAGCTGCGTTGTCCTCTCTGTCAGGGTGGAAAGATCTGACCTGAACTCCGCAACAGCTTTATCCAGGGCCACTTGGAAAACCCTCTGCATCTCCTTAAACAGTTTCTTAAGGGCCTTTGGGGTGATTTGGGTGTTCTGTTCCTTGTCTTCTTCCTGGGCAGGCTGATTAAAGTTTTCCTCTTGTTATTAAGGAATTTAAGGCTGCTGGTGTTGTCGTGGGTGCACATGCTCGTGGGCGCCATCTTGCTTTTCAGCTGTAGGAGATCCCGTTTTCACAAAGAAACGGGGATGCCAGGGGAGGCTGAGGCTTCTTGTCCTTCTTTAAAGGCATTACTAGAGATTCCGTCAGCCGGGGGGGGGGGGTTATTTTAAATTTTTTTAGCAGGCACTGGAGGGCTCAAATGTCTGCGGTTAGAGCGGAGTCCACTGAGCTGATTCCGAGTTCTCCCATGTCCGTCGGCTCTGCATGTGCACCCCTGCATAATGGGAGCAATGAACATAGAATTTTGCAGGCGCATTGAGTCCCTGCCCCATAAGGCTTACCATCTAATTTTGGTACCTGAGGCACAGGGAGATTGAGTGGCTTGCTCAAGATCACAAGGAGAACCGATACTGGGATTCAAAATAGATTCAACCGCTTCAAAGTCAGTGACATTACCACTGAGCTACGCCTTCGGGTCTTTGTTGGAGTAATACCACAAAAATGTATGGACTATTCCAAGAACCAATTATGCACACTTTTTTTTAAAAATACTAAAGAATGAATACTCTTCATTTGGTTATGAAAAATAAAATAAATGTGTGTACAGAAAAATAAGGCATATTAAACATTTCTATTGGGAATATATTCAAGGAATGTTGACACATTCCATGTTTTCTATGGTGCTTTCTATTTAATTTATTGATAACTGTATAAACTTTTTTTGTTTACAGTAAATCATTTACACCCAGAGATTATAATGGAAAAAACTAATAGCCTTTAATATTGAAATGACAGCAGAATAATTCATGAAGAAAATACCTTCTGATTGCTTCCTTACCAGACTGCAAGCTTTTCACCCATTTTAGCATTTGCACAGTTTAAAGCAGGGTTTCCCAAACTTTTTTTCCCGTGACCCGGTTATTTTTGAACTTCTCCTTCGTGACCCACTAAAATTTTTATCGCCTATACTGGCCTATAGGGCCTGCACAGACACACACACAGCCACTGATACACACACACACAGCCACTGATACACACACACACACACACACACAGCCACTGACACACGCAGCCACTGACACACACACTGATACACACACAGACAGACACAAACAGTGAATTACAGGCAATGACGGATGTGAGTGACTGGAGGGGGGGCCAGGGACTGGGTGGGTGGGAGGAGGGGGGGACTGGGTGGGTGGGAGGGGGGGACTGGGTGGGTGGGAGGGGGGGGACTGGGTGGGTGGGAGGGGGGGGACTGGGTGGGTGGGAGGGGGGGGACTGGATGGGTGGGGGAGGGGGACTGGGTGGGTGGGGGAGGGGGACTGGGTGGGTGGGAGGGGGGACTGGGTGGGTGGGGGAGGGGGACTGGGTGGGTGGGGGAGGGGGACTGGGTGGGAGGGGGGGACTGGGTGGGTGGGAGGGGGGGGACTGGGTGGGTGGGGGAGGGGGACTGGGTGGGTGGGGGAGGGGGACTGGGTGGGAGGGGGGGACTGGGTGGGTGGGGGAGGGGGACTGGGTGGGTGGGAGGGGGGGACTGGGTGGGTGGGGGAGGGGGACTGGGTGGGTGGGAGGGGGGACTGGGACTGGGGGGGAGGGGGGACTGGGACTGGGGGGGAGGACTGGGTGGGTGGGGGTGGGAGGGGGGACTGGGTGTGTGGGAGGGGGGACTGGGTGTGTGGGAGGGGGGAGGGGGGACTGGGACTGGGTGGGTGGGAGGGGGGAGGGGGGACTGGGACTGGGTGGGTGAGAGGGGGGACTGGGACTGGGTGGGTGGGAGGGGGGACTGGGACTGTGTGGGTGGGAGGGGGGACTGGGACTGGGTTGGTGGGAGGGGGGACTGGGACTGGGTGGGTGGGAGGGGGGACTGGGACTGGGTGGGTGGGAGGGGGGACTGGGTGGGTGGGGGGGAGGGTGGACTGGGTGGGTGGGGGGACTGGGAGGACTGGGACACTTAGGTGGGAGGCAGTGACTGGGTGGGTGTGTGGGAGATGGTGGGTGAGTGACTGGGTGGGTGGGAGACAGTGGGTGGGTGGGTGACAGTGACTGGGTGGGTGACAGTGAATGGGTGGGTGACAGTGACTGGGTGGGTGACAGTGACTTTGACAGTGACTGGGTGGGTGGGTGGGTGACAGTGACTGGGTGGGTGGGTGACAGTGACTGGGTGGGTGGGTTACTTGACAGTGAATGGGTTTGACAGTGACTGGGTGGGTGACAGTGACTGGGTGGGTGGGTGACAGTGACTTGACAGTGACTTGACAGTGACTGGGTGGGTGGGTGACAGTGACTGGGTGGGTGACAATTACTGGGTGGGTGACAATGACTGGGTGGGTGGGTGAGTGACAATGACTGGGTGGGTGACAGTGACTGGGTGGGTGGGTGACAGTGACTGGGTGACAGTGACTTTGGGTGACAGTAACTGGGGGTTGACAGTGACTGGGTGGGTGACAGTGACACTTGACAGTGACTTTGACAGTGACTGGGTGGGGTGACTTACCTTGCCGCCGGACGCTTTCCCCTGCTGCCCCCGATATCCCCTGCTGCCCCCGATATCCCCTGCTGCCCCCGATATCCCCTGCTGCCCGGGACGGGAGGTGGGCTTGGGGGCACGGGAGGTGGGCTCGGGAGGGGGTGCCACAGTAGGTGAGCTCGGGAGGGGGTGGCACGGGAGGTGAGCTCGGGAGGGGGTGCCACGGGAGGTGAGCTCGGGAGGGGGTGCCACGGGAGGTGAGCTCAGGAGGGGGTGGCACGGGAGGTGAGCTCGGGAGGGGGTGGCACGGGAGGTGGGCTCGGGAGGAGGTGCCATGGGAGGTGAGCTCTGGAAGCGGGTCGCGGGAGGAAGCGGGCCGCAGAGGACTTCCTCCTCCGTCCCACGTTGGGAGCGGGGGGGGGAGGAAGGGAGCGGGGGGGAGGAAGGGAGCGGGAGGAGGAAGGGAGCGGGGGGGAGGAAGGGAGCGGGAGGAGGAAGGGAGCGGGCCCTGCTTGCCCTGCGCATGCGCGCGGGACCGCGGGGGAATCGCTGCCATTTTTTTTAACTCGAGCAGGGGGGGCGGACGGGAGACACCGCGCGGCCAGCCTCGCTGTGACCCAGCAATTTTGGTGCCGTGGCCCGGTGCCGAGTCGCGACCCACCATTTGGGAAACGCTGGTTTAAAGGGTTTGCAAGCAGTTCAACTTGAAATATGTGGGGGTGGGGGTGGAGGGTGGCGGTAGGGGGGAGGGGGGAACGGGGAGGGTGGGGGTAGTGGTGGGATTTGAGGGAAAACCTTATTTCAGGGTCTGGAAGCTGTTTAAATATTGCTGGAGAAATTAACTTACCGGTATTTCAGAATTTAGGCAAGTACCAGAACTTTTTCATAAAATAATTTAGAGGGTGAACTTTTAGCGCGTATTAGAAATTTTGGAAAAGTTCGAGCAGAACGAGGGCAGCGCGAATCTCTGCAATCTTGGCACATCTCTATTCCTGAATACAGCACCAGTATGACTCAGAACACACAGCCATTTAGATATATTGCGACAACTTTTCTGACAGCCTCAACAAGGCTTTCGTGAGCAAGAAATATATTACAGATTGTACAGGCGACTGGTTTCATTTAAAAAAATAAATCTGTGATAACTTTTTAAAAGAACCAAGTTTAGGCAGATTTTCTCTAGACCTGTGCAAACTGGGACTACCGCAGGCACATTTAGTAATTTTAAGTAAATACCCACTGACAAATATAAAATTAGGAGGAAATGTGTCAAAGCAAAGAAACATTTTGTTGGGACACGTTATATAATTCTCTACTTGCAGCTTGTCAAATGTAAAGATCTTGTTAACTTAACAGGTTGTTAAGTAGGAAACATGTACACTACTTTGGACCTGGTAAGGTTTGTTTTTTTACATTAATGATGTACAAAGACACAGAATGTGATACACAGTATAATTTTGTGTATCCTATAACTCTTCCTTAGGCGACACAAGTCTCCTCATGTTACCCAAATTGCCTCTTACTTTGTCGATTCCCGAGGAGAGGTCAAGAGGTATCAAAATGGAGTTGTTTCCTTGAGATTTTGTAATACAGGCAGTCCTCGTTTTACAACGCTTCGTTTTACTACGAATGGCTTATCCAGCACTATGCAATGCATACCTATGTTCATTTATACAACACCAAAACGGCTTATCCAACGCTCTTACGACGCTTTGCAGCGTTGTTTATGTGTGAGTGTATATATATATACACACATCACGTAAACAACGTTGCAAAGCGTCGTAAGAGCGTAAATATATATATATATATATATATATATATATATATATATATATATATATATATATATATAATATTATATTATACTATATAATATTATATTATACTATATAATATATTATTTATTATGTTATATTATATGTACAGTATATTATATTATATATATAAAATACAGTATATACACTATATAATGTATGTGTGTGCTGCATATCTTATTGCCTGCGTAAAATATGTGGTGTATTTTAGTGTTAAAAATGCCTTCAGGAACGGAACCTTTCATTTAAACAGCGTTCCTATGGGAAAACGTGTTTCGCTTTACAACGTTTCGCTTTCCAACGCCATTTTGAATAACGCATTGTGTCGGATAACCGAGGACTGCCTGTACGGAAGTCATTAGCTACCTTGGTGAGCGTTTTTTTTTCTTTTTTATGCTGTACTAAGCCTGATTGGAGTGGGTCAAGCAGGTTATGGGAGTTCAGAAAGTTAAGTATACGCATGTAACAGTGTTTTCCCCCCCCCGGTGGGAGAATAGTCCATTACTACGGTGTATGGTGCATATACCTGCTGGCAACTGGAGGGCTGAGTCGTCCGCCGATGGTAGTGGGGACACAGGAACAGGTTTCTGGGGTTCATATCCCACATATCTCTTTAGCAGTGCAGCGCCTCCATCTGCCGCATGGTCCAGGAGCTGAAGGTGATCTCCCACGGTAGAACGTATTACCTCTCCCCCCAGTAAGGTCACGAACCAGGCAGGAGGTATATAACAGGAACGTGTTATTCACTCTGTATAGCACAGTTACACGGCAGGCTTCTGCCCAATGCTGGTATACTGGTGTTAGGGTCAGATATGGCATATCTGTCATGGTTCATCCTTTTGTGGAGGGTGTATATGGTTGCCCCAAAATACTTCATATTAGGGCATTTCTTACAATTGATAAGATATATTACATTGTTTGATTTGCAGGTGAATGATTCTTTTACTTCACGGGTTCCTTGATGTAAGGTGAAGATTGCAGTTTCTATGCAAATGTGTTTGCAGGTTTCACATTTCTTGTGGCAGGATGAAGAACGTAATGCAGATGTTTACATAGATGGTAGCCTGTTTGATACAGTAGTTTAGAAACATTTGCTAGTGATAAAAATAATCAAGCGCAAATAACATCAATTTAAACCAAAATGACAATAAACAGTATACTGTCCTCAGAGAATGCAGCTCCCGACACAGGATTCAGACCAAATCCAACCAGCAATCGAAGAAGAAATCAGGTGCGCAAATCTCATCAGGACATGGCAAATAGAAGTGGAGACACCAAATAGTGCAATATTGTCAACTACAACAAATGTAATCAGTGTTGATAGCTCTATAAAGTTTGCACTCATTTGTGCAACGTGATATTAGGGCGTTGTGGTTGTTAGAAGTTACCAACTTTAATTTCCAGATAGGTACTCCGGATCAACATCAATAATGTTCCATAGGAAAGGAAGGGAAATCCATATACAAAGGAGAAAAGCAAAATAGTATAATACTGCTTTTAATATTAAAAACACAAAGTATTCCACTTACATAAGTGTCTTTGTGGTGAGCATTCAGACCACCCTGGGTCATATGGACAGACAATACTCTTCACAGCAACAGCATCTGCTCCACGGCCCTCACAGCATACACTGGGCTGATTAATGTAGTCCTCCACTCTGGATGTCCCCAATAAAGTGCCACTGTGTAGTCAATTACTCACCCAACGCGCGTTTCTACTTAATAGTCTTCCTCAAGGGCTAATTTCGCTCAGATTAGCCCCTGAGGAAGACTATTAAGTAGAAACGCGCGTTGGGTGAGTAATTGACTACAGAGTGGCACTTTATTGGGGACATCCAGAGTGGAGGACTACATTAATCAGCCCAGTGTATGCTGTGAGGGCCGTGGAGCAGATGCTGTTGCTGTGAAGAGTATTGTCTGTCCATATGACCCAGGGTGGTCTGAATGCTCACCACAAAGACACTTATGTAAGTGGAATACTTTGTGTTTTTAATATTAAAAGCAGTATTATACTATTTTGCTTTTTCTCCTTTGTATATGGATTTCCCTTCCTTTCCTATGGAACATTATTGATGTTGATCCGGAGTACCTATCTGGAAATTAAAGTTGGTAACTTCTAACAACCACAACGCCCTATTATCACATTGTACACATGAGTGCAAACTTTATAGAGCTATCAACACTGATTACATTTGTTGTAGTTGACAATATTGCACTATTTGGTGTCTCCACTTCTATTTTCCATGTCCTGATGAGATTTGCGCACCTGTTTTCTTCTTAGAAACATTTGCTGGCTGGTTATAGACTTAAATGGGTGGTTCAGTGAAAATAGATTCTTAATGATATCTTTCAATGGTGATTATATATTATAGTACGTGAGGACAAGGTTAACACGATTGGTTTGTTTTCTCTGTATTGGAGAAAGTTCTCTTTGGTTGTCCTTATAGCACTTACTACTTCTCATCAGTTTCACACTGGCTGTCCTTGTTGAACGAAGGACTTGTGAAGAGAGGACAGGTGTTTGTTGCTATAATCTTCATCAGAGCAAATGCAGTGACTAGGGTGGAAGCTGGTGCTATATATGTGTAAAGAATCCGCTCCTGGATTTGGCTGGAACTCACTCTTGCAGAGCTGTGGAGCTATCAGACAGACTTCTCCTTGAACTGACAATCAGTATCACCTGCGCTTGCAATCACTGCAGTCTGCATACCTCCTGTGCAGCGCTGCTCTTATTTGCTAGCTATTCTATTTTAGAGTCAGTCCCTCCCCCCTGGAAGTTGCTGTGCATAAACCAAGTTCTTCTTGGATGTAACTGTGTTTGCCTCAAACACTCTTGCCTTAGCCGTTCCTGTTTCCCGTGCTGAAGCGCTGGAGTTCCCAGCACTTGCTTCTTTGTTCCTGTGGCCAGTCTGCCTATTCTCCTTGCAGAGGCATGCTTCGATGTTCATGTTGCCTGTCTGCATATTCCTCGTGCAGAGGCCTGCATTGTTGTTCCTGAAGCCTGTCAGCATATCCCCCTTGTAGAGGCCTTCATAAGGGCCTACTCCCATTGTTCTTGCAGAGGCCATTCATATGCTGCAGCTTCTACGCTGAAGCACTACACACCTGCCTTCCTGCTGCCGAATCCTGCCTGTATCCATGACCATCGCTCCCGTGCCATCTGCCTTGACCCCAGCCTGCAAATGGAAACAAAGTGATGCTCAAATGCCTGGTCCTATAATTCTTTGATTGAGTCCATTAGAAACAAGGGAGAACACGCTGGGTTTAGCAATTGAGCAATAATCCTGTAACACTCTAAACCTCATGAAAAAGGCTCTATAGAACCCTGAAGGTAGGGGTGAGCAAGTGACTACCCCTCCCCTCCTCATTGGGTTAGCCTAAAGGTATGAGTACTCACATAAACCCCCAGCAGTCTTCCTTATGCGTGCAGCTGTATCTGAAGTCCAAACGATCCAAAACAAGTGTGTGCAGCGCACAACATGAGAGAGAAGCAGGTCTGACCAAAAAATAAAGCTTTATTGAGAACACATAAAATCGAGGGTAGTAGCCCTTCTATGCATTTCGTGCAGGCTATGCACTTTAACAAGAAGTTGACCCCAGCCTGGTTAACGTTAATTCTGCCTTCTCCAATCCTGACCCCGGCTTTTCTATGGATTACACTGCCTTCTACAATCTTAACCCGGCTACGTTTGACCACGGAATACACGCTCCGGACCTGACTCCGTGGTTTAAGGTCGGTGTATGTACATCCCCACCTCAGCCCCGCGGTCCGGTCCCAGTTTGTGGCGAGCATGTCCGTTACAGTATGCTCAGCCCCACAAACACGGACCCAGCTGAGGTGGATTTAGGACTGCCCCTGTCTGAAAACCAGTTCCTGTTTGAAAGACTGCCCCTGTCTGAAAACCAGTACCTGTTTGAAGACCTGACCCCATCTGAAATACATTCCCGTGAAGAGTCCCTAACTTTGGCCTGGCGCCTTAAAGAGTTAAAACAGGCCCTGGCCTCCCTTGTTTCTCCTGCTGGTTCTCCCAAGACCTCTGAAAACATGTCCGAAAGTCTGGCCCAGTCTGAAAGAATGCTCCATAAGCGTGCCCAATCTATGGACCTGTACATTAAAGAGAAGGAACCCCTTCTCACCAGCTACGCCATTGCAAGGCAGTCCCCTTGCGCTTCTAGTCCTGTTACCAAACCCTTGGGGGTACCTCCGTCTTCTGGGAACTACCAAACTGATTTTGCATGTCTGAAGCCTAAGGATGAACTTTCTATGTCTCTAGTTTCTAACTCTAGTTCTCATTTCTCTGACTCTAACGCTGTGCCTGCTTTAACCCTTGCTAGTTCTCAACCCCTAGGTTTAAATGCAGACTTAGCACGCTTTGCCCCTCTTGAGGCTCAAGTTGTTGAGCCTGTTAGGATTCATCGCCATTGCTGTCCTGCCCCCACTAAAGCCCCTGCTACTGGGGTCCCTGAGACCCTTTACAAAATATAGACCTGGGTTGAAAGAGGCATCACCCTAGCCATGAGCCAGTACACTAAAGCCCCTTTCTCTAAAAACTTTGTTACACCTAGGGTAGCCACTTCTGTTTCTCAGACTTTTGAAATTCCTGCCTTTGACTCTAAACCTTTTCCCTTAGAGCCTTCCACAGCAATTGGCTCCCCTTTTGCTGCTTCTCAATCTACAGTACTACTTCAAAGAGCAGCCTACCTGTCTCTAATTCCTTTGCATGGTTTCAGCCCCCTGTTACCGCATCTCAGGATCAAGTTACTAAGTCAAAGTTCCCTTTTTCTCCTTTTAACTCCCTGTTACTGTATCTAAGGATTCTCCAGCAGTTAATCTGTTAACCTGTGCTACTTGTAAAGCTCCTGATGTAAAAGCTGGTTTCCCTTCCTCTGACTCTCTTCTAGTATGTGATATGCCTATCACTAATACTAAAACTCCTGCTTTAAAAGGTGCCTTCTCTGATGTGCCTCCAATGCCTGGAGTTCCCTTGCTTGATTCTAAGACCCTTGCCACAAAGTCTCCCATAGTGCCTGGTATTCCCACTATGGACTCTCAGACACCCACTACAGTGACAAGCAGACCTTCCACCAATGTCCCCGCATGGTTAAATGTACCTAGTTCTGTTTCTCCCATGATCAGTACCCCTATTGCTGGGGCCCAGGCAGTATTGGATAAGTCTTTCTCTGTTTCTAAGGTTCCTGCCATAAAAATGGATAAGCCTTTCTCTGTTTCTAAGGTTCCTGCCATAAAAATCCCCACAGGTTCTGGTATACCTATTGTTGACCCTCTGACTCCCACTTCAGAGACAAGTGCAATGTCCTCTGATTCAATTGAGGTACCTGTGACGATAGTGAGGGTTTGGCCTGGGATTAACGGGGTTATTCCCCAAGGGCCCCCCTCTAACCTCGCCAGGGAGACAAGGGGTTAACTGGGCTGAGGTCCAGAAATGTGATTTAACCCTTGTTATAACATGAAAATGCTTTTTCCCCTGTGTAAAATGTATTGTTGCTGGGTCAGTGTCTGCATAACCCACCCACTGGGACTTAAGGGGTTAATCTTATATGCAGTGCTGAATAAACAGTTACCTGAAAACTGGTAATTTGGGAACGGAGGGCGCCCGCACCCTGATTTTTGGGGTGCCGCCTCAGCGTAAAACCCCAAGGACACCCCTATTAAAAATATAACTTTGTCATAAGGGGGACATATATTTTTGATATTTGTGCCTCTCTGGGGCAGTCTTACAATGTACAGGCCAAATGCTAATTACCTCTGCCTGCCTTTGTAATGCGTACCAGGACCAAATGGTTTGACTCATGAGTCTATTCACGTTTGATATGCAAGCTTCCTCTCTGGAAGGGCATATCAAAAGAGGTCTGGGCTAGGTGTGATACATAGTGATCAAAAAGAGTAATTACCTAATTGCTATGCGAGACCCAGGAATGGAAGTGCTTGTTCTTCACACCTTCCAGCAAAAGGTATCCCAAGCAGGAAATCAAAATGAGTAACCCTATTAAATATAAGAATACTATGAGATGTCCTTGGCTGAACCCGCTAAGAGCTACATATTTGTATTCGTGGGATTTAGCATATCTTTTTGAATCCAAACACTGCATATGTAACTGCTGCTAAATGCCAGATATTAATATCTCTATTAATTTTCATATTACACTGTAATGTTTGGTCTCTCTGCGAGCGTCAGGTGGGACGGAATGTATTAATATATCTCACCTGACTGTATGTATTACTGAACTCAAGTTATGAGGTGATTTGCAGTAAATATGAAATTTTGGTTGAGTTCTGAGGAACCCCTGTTGTGATGAGCAGGAAAGGCTAGAATTTACATCACCTGGTCATCAAAGACTAAGTTGCTAATTGCTTATGCTTGGCCCAACAGACAAAAGGAATTAACCAGAGTAAGTGTAACTTTTCACACTGGACCCTGGAAGTCCAAACCGAGCTTCAAAAGCTTCAAAGGGACTTTTACCAGACGGCACGGCACCATAGCTGGGATACAAGGGTTAAAATGATATATAAGTCAGAGCCACCCTTTTACCCATGTTCTTCATGTTCTTCATGCAAATGTTCTTCGTGTTCTTCATGCAAATGTTCTTCATGTTCTTCATGCAAATGTTCTTCATGCAAAGGTTCTTCATGCAAATGTTCTTCATGATCTTCATGTCTGCATGTCATCAGGCCTGTGTCTTTATGCAAGGTCTTGGGATGATGCAGGTATTGCTCTATGACCTGCCTGTCTTGCTGTGATGTCAACTGAAATATATGTGTAACGGTATTTCTGGCCCGGGCTGACCCACCCAATCTCACATTGGCCCCTGTGGTCTAACCGGACCCCATTACAGTGTAGATATGCCTGATGGTGCACCTGTTGGCTACAGGACTCCTGAGTCTCCCGCATGATGGTGTGTGGGGAGGACCCGTCAGACAGGCAGCTGAGGTAGTGTGCTGAGTCTCACCTAGTTCCAGTGCAGCGCCTCCACCTCACCAGGGTCCCTGCGTCCGCATTGGGATGATCCTGACGAGGAACTCCTCGGTGGTGCAACCTCCTGTGTAATCATTGGACTCTCACACACAGGGGTTTCTCTGATCAGCTCCATCTTTATTGTCTCGGTGGGCATAGCTGCCCTCCACAATGGGGTGTATTTAGCCGATCATCTCGCCCGTGCTCCCCTTTGATAGGTATGTCACCTAAATCAGGGATTCACTATTCCCGCAGGAATCACTGCCCTGTGCCAGGTCCCTGGACACAGTCTCCCATGGAGTTACTATAACATAACTAACACTCTAGCAGAACTTGAACTACTCCTCTTAGCCGAACTCCTTCCTCAACTCAGACTTCAGGTAGAACTTTCCAGCAACTGTACTCGCCTTGAACTCTGACAGAACTCTGACAGAACTAACTCTTGACACAGTGCTGTGCCTTATGTAACTTCTGAGGCTGACACACCTCTGACATCACCAACCATGGAGTCAGAGCATGTGACCAGTCCCATCCATACACAGGGCACCCCACCAGGGTGTGAGGGAAAACCTCCATGATTACTGCTGGCATGCCCACACTTACCAGGCCTTGCTGCCAGCAGGAGAGATGACTGTAGGCATTTTACATGACCGCTACATTCTCCCCCTGGTGAATCCCATCGTCCTCGCTGGGACCTAAATTTGTATACCTTTTTCCAGGAAGCACTGTAACGGAAAACATAATTAACATCACACAAATTTCCTCATAATGCAGTACACATGAATACAGTCATCCGCCAAGCCCGCCCCGACCAGCAGCCACAGACCCGCGTGATGCACAGTACCACCTAGAAATAGTGATAGGGGTCCGGTTTCTTTACTTCTCTACCCCCCATATCCAGAACTGTTACTGAGAAATGCCTGGGTAATCCCCTCTCTGGTCTATATGTTACTCTATGTTTATAGATATTCCTCCCAATGGCCCATATGCGGATTAAATGTTCTATCCGTTCCTCGGCCTTCTTTCCTATCACGGAACTCCCTCTCCCCACTAGGTGCATTTCTATGGCCTCCCTAAGCCACCTATCCCGGTTGTCCTCTATCTCATCCATGAGAGGCTCAGGGACATACGGGTACTCCAACCCGTGGGAAGATTTATACCGAGCCATTATGGTTCTCTCGGCCCTACTAATCCTAGTCAGGTCAGCCTTACCTGCCCTCCCAGGCAACACCCATGATAGGGGTTCGTCAGGGTCCACGGGGTCTGACAAAATACTGGGACCCATAGGCTCTATTTCCCTATTCTCAATCTGCAGCCATCGCTCCTGCAGCTCTCTGTCCCTCTGTTCTGGGGTAAACTCTCCCACCGCCCACCAATAGTCCACTACATCCTCTCGCCGGATGAGGAACCGAGTGCGGTCCATCCAGGCCGAGTACCCTTCAAATAATGGGGCCCACCACCGGTTCTCCCGGAATCTGTTTGACCCTCCTGAGTCCCTATCATCGTCCATGGAAAATACCCCTGATGACCTCTCAGATCGCGGTACGGACCACCTAAACGACCCCGAGGCCTTTACTATGGGTTGGGGTGCTGTAGTTGCCACTCTCAATTCTCCCCCTCCCCTTGAATCGCCCTCCGTAGCGCCACTGCGCTGCCTTTCCCCAGTCCGTCTTCCCTCTCCCCCTTGTGAATTGTCCACGTACTCCAGGCTAGGCGGTGAACCCGGTGACCGTGTGATGGGGGTAGGGGTATTAACTATGGCGGGGGTTTGGGCATAGGGGCACGGAACGGGACCCCACGGGGTTACGACCCGCTCCTGGTTGTCCGTAGACTGGTCCAAGGATGATGTCTCACCCTCCTCAGTCCTGAGATCGTCTCTCCAATTTCTGGGCCTTGTAAGTGATCGGGGACCTTCCCCCGATCGCCGAAGCGTCGCTGCTTTTTCTTCATGGGTTCCGCCGTCGCTGCCGGAACTGACGTCCTCCCCGGAACCGGAAGCGTCGCCATCTTGAGTGGGACCCCCATGCGGGATCTCTTCTTCCACGACGACATCCGGTTGCTCCGCCGTCGCCGCCGGAAGTGATGCCGCCACTCCACGTGCGCTCGGGGCCTGGCGCGGCCCCTCCAGCGCTTCGCCGTCCGCTGTAACCAGGTAAGTAATAGGGCTGCTTGGCTTACCCGTCGGCAGGGGTGTAGGCGTCTCTCTCCCGTCTCCGCCAGGTCCTGGGATGGCGGGACTCCGTCGGTCGGGTCTCCGATCTGCAGGGGACGTCCTGCCACTCACCCCACGGGGTGTCGTTCTCCCAGTCTGCCTTTTCAGCTCCGTTTTTACCACCGCCAGCTCACGGAGGTCCTCGTCCGAGTAATCCCCTTTCCCTGACTTAGGGGTCTCCGAGCGGGGTGACAGTCTCTTTTCCCCGAACGCGGGGGTTGATTCAGCCGCCTCAATCGCCATTGACCGAGCCGACTTGACCGGCTCCAGTCCCTTGTCTCCGGGACTCGCGCGGTTGATCCATAGCGCGCCCGGGGACTCGGCGGAGCGCCTTGTCACATCCACCGGGGGGTCAGCAGGCTGTATAGGAATAAAGGTGGGCATAGGCCACAGGTACAAAGTCCCGCAATGAGGACAACGTGCCGCCGTATTGACCGTGCCTCCGGGCAGCCCGCATTGTAGGCAGAGCCCGACCACCGTCTCGGTGTTGGCCACCCTCACTACTAGCACCCCGCCGGGCACTGAGTAGGGCTGTGTAGAGACCATTGTGCCCACAGTGGAGGAGCAGGCCATTCTTTGTACAGGAGCCACTTCCTGTACAGGTCTCTCCTTCTCAGTGGTTCCTCGCAACTGACTGATGGAAGTTGCTGGATCCGCCACTCCTTGCTTCGGCTCCTCCCTTCTCTGACAGAGCTGGAACCCGCCCCCAGGGGTTGCAATAATGGGCGGGTCCCACAGGGGAATATCATGCCCCTTAATTAAGGCCGTACCTCTCTCAGTCCTGGTGGGCGCGGTTAGCGTTTTCGCGCCAATTTCCCCACAAGGGTGGGGGTCTTTTCCCGCGGCTAGTTCCCGCCTTCTCCTGGCAGCCGCCCTCTGTGCAAGATAACCATCCTTTTTGCACGGCTCCTCCACGGCCGGAACTACTTTTTGTAGTGGCGCCGTCTGGATATCAGTCCCTGGGCCCAGTGGGTGCATCCCCACAGGCCATAGTTGAAAGTCACTCCCCCTGGTAGAAATCAGGGGAGGGTCCCATAGACTAAGCGGTTGACTCAGCACAGGGGCTGAGTTAGTCACTGTCCATCCCGGCACAGCCATAGCTTTCGCGCCATGCCCCCCATCAGGGCGGGGCTCTGCTGTTCGCGCCATTCCCGGCCAGCTTTTTGCAAGTCCTGCACCAGCCACATTTTCTATGACTGTCCCATGCGGTGTCCCTAGCAAGCGGGAACCGCCATTTTGGTTGACTTTTACGCCCAAAAAGTCCATTTGTTTGCTTTCCTCACGGGGTTCTCCCCCAATTATTACAATTTCCTCACACTCTTCAAGGGTGGCCCCTCGCTGTCCCAGACAGGATAAAAACGGGGCAGCCACGGCCTTCGCTCCGCTCCAGAGCAGATTGGTCAATGATAACTCGGCGACAGTCTGCTCTTCAGTGGGTTGCACGCCACGGGTGCCCTCCCCATCAGCCTCTGTCCGCCATTTCATGTTCTCCGCCCCACGCGGATCCTCCACTCTCTCGTAACAGTTATCATACATGGGGCTCCACTCTGCGGGGCAGCCACCACACCGGTACAATAAAGATTAGCTTCAGATGCACCACCACATGTGTACCTTATCTAGGTGTGACCCAGTGTTGCACTACCTCAGGCTAGGCTCACTCTCTCAGTGTCTGCTGTGACTCCTTCCTCCCAGTCTGTGCTCCCTACGGTGAGTGTCTGGAATGGGCTAGGTACTCTGGCTCTGCCATGCAGTACTTGGGGCGTCTACCTCTCTTGGTCAGCCTAGCGCAGACCCTCTCCAGGACTCCTGACCAAGTTAACAGGCTATCCTTTCTGGCATCCTACCAACTAGCACTGCCTCAAGGTGACTCGGTCAGCTATAGCCCGGCTCCAAACCCCTCACTCCTTTCAGGCCCCTAGGTTGTCCCTGCGAACTGACAATATCCCATCAGCCCCCTGACCACCCCTAGGTCCGTCCCTACGCAGCACAAAGTGGCAGCAGACTCTATCCCTGTTTCCCAGTGTGCCTAGCTAGAGCCTGTCCTGATGACAGATCTGATCTCAGCAGCTCGCCTCCAAATGTAACGGTATTTCTGGCCCGGGCTGACCCACCCAATCTCACATTGGCCCCTGTGGTCTAACCGGACCCCATTACAGTGTAGATATGCCTGATGGTGCACCTGTTGGCTACAGGACTCCTGAGTCTCCCGCATGATGGTGTGTGGGGAGGACCCGTCAGACAGGCAGCTGAGGTAGTGTGCTGAGTCTCACCTAGTTCCAGTGCAGCGCCTCCACCTCACCAGGGTCCCTGCGTCCGCATTGGGATGATCCTGACGAGGAACTCCTCGGTGGTGCAACCTCCTGTGTAATCATTGGACTCTCACACACAGGGGTTTCTCTGATCAGCTCCATCTTTATTGTCACGGTGGGCATAGCTGCCCTCCACAATGGGGTGTATTTAGCCGATCATCTCGCCCGTGCTCCCCTTTGATAGGTATGTCACCTAAATCAGGGATTCACTATTCCCGCAGGAATCACTGCCCTGTGCCAGGTCCCTGGACACAGTCTCCCATGGAGTTACTATAACATAACTAACACTCTAGCAGAACTTGAACTACTCCTCTTAGCCAAACTCCTTCCTCAACTCAGACTTCAGGTAGAACTTTCCAGCAACTGTACTCGCCTTGAACTCTGACAGAACTCTGACAGAACTAACTCTTGACACAGTGCTGTGCCTTATGTAACTTCTGAGGCTGACACACCTCTGACATCACTAACCATGGAGTCAGAGCATGTGACCAGTCCCATCCATACACAGGGCACCCCACCAGGGTGTGAGGGAAAACCTCCATGATTACTGCTGGCATGCCCACACTTACCAGGCCTTGCTGCCAGCAGGAGAGATGACTGTAGGCATTTTACATGACCGCTACATATGGGTGAAGTGGCCCAGTCTGTATCCTGATGGCCTTCTGTCCTAATCTTTAAGTAAGTGTCTATATTTTGCCTGTTATTTGTAAATATCTGTTGTGTTCACCTTTATCAAGGAATAAATTACATTTTATCATATCTAGGTCTCGTCCCAGTTCAAACCCAGGTATATATATATTTATATATAGTTTTGGTGTAAATTACAGCCTGTCATAAGCTACCGTGACAGTACCTAGTCCAGTTTCTGCTGTTTCTCAAATATCCACTTCAGAGACAAGCGCAATATCCTCTGAGTCCATTGAAGTGCCTAGTCTGGTCCCTGCAGTTTCTCAAATACCCACTTCAGAGACCAGTTTACCTTTTTCGGATCCCTGTGCTGTACCTAATGTGACCACGGCTGCTTCTCAGACATCCACTTCAGGAACTAACATATTCTTCACTGACTATTTTGCAGCTGCTGTTGTAACCAAGAATGACTTCAAGCCCCCACAACAAAGAATAACTTCCTTCTCACTAGCCCCCCTACAACTCCTCATAAAGCCTTGCAATCTGGGATTCTCACTCCTCAGACAATACTGTCTCTCACTGACTCTTCTACAGTATTTGAGGTATCCTCTACAGACTGCATGATTGCTGCTGCAAACCCAGGGTTATCTCTCATGGAACTTTCTGTAGTACTTGATGCTTCTACAGACCCAAAGGACCCTGGGTCCAAGACGGAGTTATACATCTTTGATACTTCCACAATATTTGGGGTACCCACTACTAACTCCTCAACCTCTGCCGCAAACTCAGGGTTACCTCCTAGGGAGGTTTCTGTATTACCGAATGTATCTACTGATTCAAAGGACCCAGTGTATAATATGGATTTTTTTCTGCACTGATTCCTCTACAGTGTCGCGTGAAGCCATTGAGTCTGGGACTTCCACTCCTAAGTCAAGTTCGTGTTTTCCTGATCCTCCTTCAGTGTTTGAAGTACCCAGTTCTATCTCCAAAACTTCTGTTTCTAAGTCAGGTTTTCCACTCTTCCAGCTTCCTGCTGTACCGGATAAAATCTGTATTGATTCAAGCTCTCTCACTTTACAAGTAGATTCAATATCCGCGGGTTCCTGTGTAGTGCCTGATGTGTTCTCTCTGGATTTCCTGCTGCCATCATCAAAGACTGAAACATTCCTATTGGACTTCCTTGTCTTGCCTGAGGTGCCCGTCCCAGCTGCTTGTACTCCCACTGTGGGTACGGGCATGTTTCTCTCTGCTTATTCTTTGGTGCCTACTGCATCCTGTGCGGATGCCCAGACTTCAGACCTGATGCTCTCCAAACCCCATATGCCCAGGGAGGCTGGCCTCTAATCATTTGCCAGTACCACAGCAGAAAACTATGTAAACACTCAAACCGTCACACTCAACTTGCTAGGGATAATGGCCCTGGACTTTAACACGAAAACTGTATCAGTATCTTTCAGTGAGCCCTACCGCCCTCTACCCTCACCACCCAATGATCGGAGTTCCTTTGGAGCAAAAAATTCTCACAAAAATCTACGTGCTTATTCGAGCAAAACCATTGCCCTTCCAGAATGTCTCTCTGCTACATCCGACCAACAATCGGTGTCTTTCTTCTTGTACTTTTGGCCTATTTCTGGAGATCTTACATCTGTCTTGTGCCCTTCTGACAGTCCTGTTCTAGACTCCCCTGTTTTTCCACAGCTCTGGATCTTCAAATCTCTTTGATGCTTTCTGCGTGTCAAGAATTGCAGTACCACCGGTCTCACATCTAAAGATGATACTTACTAACAAACTGCTGGACCACGGGTCTACTTTCTGTTGAAGACAGTTCAGAAACAATTCAATGTTGCCCAGATCTCTGAATGATCATTCTCCTGCTCGCCCGGAGTTCTCGCCTGAAGGGGGGGATACTGCATGGAATCCGCTCATGGATTTGCTGGAACTCACTCTTGCAGAGCTGTGGAGCTACAGTATCAGACAGACTTCTCCTTGAACTGACAATCAGTATCACCTGAGCTTGCAATCACTGCAGTCTGCATACCTCCTGTGCAGCTCTGCTCTTATTTGCTAGCTATTCTATTTTAGAGTCAGCCCTTCCCCCCTGGAAGTTGCTGAGCATAAACCAGGTTCTTCTTGGATGTAACTGTGTTTGCCTCAAGCACCCTTGCCTTAGCCATTCCTGTTGCCCGTGCAGAAGCACTGGAGTTCCTGTGGCCAGTCTGCATATTCTCCTTGCAGAGGCCTGCTTCTTTGTACCTGTTCCCTGTCTGCATATTCCTCGTGCAGAGGCCTGCATTGTTGTTCCTGGGGCCTGTCAGCATATCCCCCTTGCAGGGGCCTTCATCATGGCCTACTCCTGTTCTTCTCGCAGAGGCCATTCCTGCGCTGCAGCTTCTACGCTGAAGCGCTATGCACCTGCCTTCCTGCTGCCGAACCCTGCTTGTATCCATTACCATTGCTCCTGTGCCATTTGCCATGACCACAGCCTGGTCTCTATTACATCCCTGACCCGGCTGTCAGGGCAAAGCTACACATTACGGACGTGGGCCCCGTGCCTGTGGCTGGTGTTTGTTACTACTCCCATCTCAGTACCGGGGTCTCGTCTTGTTTGTGGTGAGCACAGCGTGACAGTATGCTCAGCCCCACAAACATAGACCCCGCTGAGGTGGGAGATGTGGTGGCACCTCATGCCGCCATGTTCTCTAAACTGGAGAAATATCTTGAGCCGTTCGACCGCCGCCTAGACTCTCTACAGAAAGACCTCCAGACCCTCTCTATACAAGTGCAACAATCCAGCACACCCACCTTCTCTAATCCATAACCCACACCACTATCTAGCCTTACACCATCTGAACCACGACTCCCCATGCCAAACCGGTACTCCGGAGACCCTTTAGAATGTCACGGCTTTTTGAATCAATGCTTCATTCAATTTGAGATTACACCCTCCAGGTTCCTGACCCCAAGGTCAAGAGTGGCATATATTATCTCCTTGCTCACGGGTGATGCTTTGGCATGGGCCTCTCCTATCTGGGAGCAGAGAAGAGACCTTACTCAAGACATCAGACAATTCACCAAGTTCAGACGTGTCTTTGATACCCCAGGGCGTAAAATTACCTTTTTTCATGTTTCCCAGGGAGATCGTCCGGTGGCAAGATGATAACATTAGCTTCTTGTAATTGCCGTTCCTGATCCTGTGCTGCTGCTGCGCATGTGACGACGTCCATTCAGTGATACGTAGCCCGGTGCGGCTGCCCTGCGGAGGTCTGTGGTCTTGTAGGTTGGGAGGGTCTCTCCCGGAAACTCATGTTGACTACACGAGACACCCTGGAGCTGATGGAAACCATCATGAGAGGGGATACTCTCTGAATTATCCATCGCCTTATACCTTCCAGTGTCTGGTAAGCGGACAGTCCAGCTGTGGAGTGCACATGGGACTTATTTTATATTGTGTGTTTTATATTTTCATTGATTTTTTAGTTGTTGTATTAAATGTTTTTTATTAACCCCAGTCATCTGTTTGTCTCAGCACTTGTTAGTCGTGTTTTATGTTTCTGTTAGTTACTGTATTACACTATGTCATTTTTTATTTCTTTCACATGTCTGATCGTCTGCACGAGGAGAACTCAAGTGGATTTTACCCTCCATCTGGTTGTATATATCCTTTTCATTTATTTAGTGCACTTCGGTGCCAAGTGCCATAGATATAACTTTTCTTCCATCTAGACATTACTGTAATTAGCTACAGTATAGACAGTGTGGTAAAAAGAAAACCTCATGAGATTTTGTACAGTATGTTGGTCAGAATATAGAAGATAAAGCTACATGACACATTTCAGACATCACAAATACATTGTGCTATGATATTCATTTCTCCATCTATTGGAAGAAGACACAAACTGTACGTATTATATAACAAGATTGTAGAAACTAGTTGAAATGTAGCTAAAGGTAGTCTTATTGTGAATGAATTCACGAGAACATAATCCTGGTAAAAACCCAGTGTGCTTTTTAGTACCCAATTGGTATTAAAATTAAACTATAAGAATCGGTTATGGTTACACTATAATAGATTTTATATTGCATAGAAATTGGGGGTTATTTATAAAGTCTTCTAAAAACTAGGAAAATACTGGTGCGATGTATTGATTAAAGGAAAATCCAATTCAAAGTAATGCTGGGCAGCTTTTACAGGGAGAATAATCCTAAAATATTAAACTTTCACACTCCTAACTTTAGAATAACAATAAAATGAGTATCAGTGTCTATAATTATTGCAATGACATTAACCTTCCTTTTGAATATGTATCTGCAGAAGCAGAGTGGTGTTTTTAGCATTTTAGTGCTGCAGTGAACTCCATATTGTTTATGGGAAAACATAATTCCAACTAAAGATATTATATTCTAAGTAACAAACATTAAAGGGGGGAAAAAAACATGTTTTTCACTTCCCAATATTACTATCCCTGAATTGTACTCTAATCTCATGCACTAACTGATACTATGAAGAAAGGATATCAGATAGTTATTTCTGTGGGACGGAGACAGCAGGGGATACAACCCTAACGTCTTTAGAGATGTTTAACAAAGGCATAGTACGAACGCCGTAGATGATCTACGCATAGCATGAACGTTGTAGATGATCATGGAGTTTGGTACCAGTAGGGTAGGAGAATGCCAGACAGGCTTCCTTAAAATGTGAGTTTTCGTATAGTTTTTAAATGACTGAAAACAGGGAGAGGGTCTGTGGTATGTGGTGTGGAATCCCAGAGAGAAGGGGAAGCATGATAGAAGTCTTGGAAGTGGGAGTGACAGGAGGTAATAAGGCAGGAGAAGAGGCAGATGTCATGGGCAGAACTGAGGGGGAGTTTAGGTTTTTATTTGGGGGATGGGGCTGACATGTAAGGGGAGGCATCGTCATTGAAATCTTTATAAGTCAGAACTAGGGATTTGACTGTAATTCTAGAGGATATGAAAAGCAAGTGTAGGGATTTGCATAGTGGAGCAGCAGAGGTGCCCATTATCTGCAAAATATCTTAGCAATGGAGGGGGAACGTTTATGTTTGCTCAGGGAGCAAGTACCCAGCTCACCCCATGTTTTGTTTATTGTTTTTAGGTGTGCCTAACAGTATTTTGCTAGTATTTATTGGTGATCTCCAAGAGTTAGACTGTCACAACACTGTTGCGGTGTCCTCATCTAGCTCACTTTATCCTGCTTCTTGTTAAAAAGCAGGAGGCATTGCAACCTTCAGCACTGAACGTGTTGGAAAATTACACCTAGTAGCAGATTTTAATATAAAAAAAGATTCATATATCTAGATGGTACAAATATAACAAAGAAAAACAAATTAAGGTTAATTAACAGTTTTTAAAAAAAAATAATGCAAATAATATAGATTGCACCCGCGAACGATACAGATATGTAATGCTGTTGATTATATTTAATTAGGTCTTGCAAAGTTGCTAACTAAATAGCAAACACTATATAATCTAGTGTATAAGGGTTTTTTTTTCTTGTAGAAACTAGCATTGTTTATTGTGAGATAAAAAAAACTCAGATGATGTGCAAGTGTTAAGATAGACATACTTCAGGGTTGAAAAGATGGATTGATACATTAATAAATGTATGCATGTGATTTAGCTGCTACTAGAGAAGGGAATTCATCTTTCATGGAAAGGCTGTTCTGCACTATAATCTACATGGCATATAGAATCAATGTGTACAGCTACTGTATGTTGCTACAATCCTTTGAATGCCGTCTCTGAAAGCATTAAGGGATGGACAGCCAGGGTGGTCATGGTTTGCTTTGATCACAATTCACATTGACGACATATTTTGTCAGGCCTGCAGGGTAACCACCATAAAGACACAGTCTATTTATAAAGAAAAATATATTTGTCACTTGTGTGGTATATGGGCTCATCTACCTGAAAACAAAGAAGAGGTGAGTTTCTTTTAGAAAGTCTCAATCTACAGGTCAAGATGTTATTTTACATCTGCAAGAATTGTTGATATTTCAATATAGATCCTTTTAAAGGGGCAGATTACCTTTCTCAGTTTCCTTTTGTTACAAATTGTCTTTATCTCTCTGAACATTGCTTGGCTGTGGATCTCCAGTAGGTAACTGAGAAATGTCTCCTTATTTATTAAAGCAGGGTGCTATTTTGCATGTGGTTTTATTTTTGTCTGTTAGGCTTTTGGACATAAAGTAAAATGTCTAAAAAAAATGGTGGAACAGATGTGAAATGTAGCAGAAGGTATCAATATAGTTTAGCCCTGGTAAGAAATAGGGCTATATGTCTTCCTCCTACTGGTATAAGCCTGGTAAAGACAGGCTGCCAGTAGTTATCATGGGTTTCCCCCACATCAAGCCCTGCTCTGAGTGGTGGAAGTAGGTCACCTGACCCTGTGTGGAAGGCATAGACACAGGGGCGGTACCTGCTGATGTCATGAAGGGGAGGGCTGTCTCAATTTAGAGTTGTGCCTGTTCCTGTCAGTGACAGTAGTTCAGTTCTGGGTTCAGCCCTGAGCAGTAGTGTTGGAGTGTCTGACTGGACAGTCAGAGTATGTGAGCTAGCTAGGTTCCTGTGGAGTAGGGCTTAGTGAGCTATAGGTGGACCAGTGCCTTTCACCCTGCCTAGGGGGTGAGGGAAGAGCTAGCCCCACCCTGAGTGCCCGTGACTTGGGGTGGAGGCAGGGAACAAAGAGCCCCAGAGACCATCCTGAGGGTGTACAGTCTGGTGAGAGAGAAGACCCTGTACATTGAAGGCAACTGTGTTGGTGAATAAAGAGCTGCTGCTACTTCTTAAGTAAGAGACTTTGTGAGACTGAAATCTCTCGCCCCTCTCTCTCTCGGCTCTCTGGAAGGATTTCACCCTACTCTGCTAGGGCTTACCAGAGATGGAGGCGTTGCACCACTGAGTAAAGACGGAGGCATCCACCCCAGTAACCTGGTCCTGTTATCCCCCATACCATCACGGGAGACTCAGGCCCTCCTGTTGCCAGTAGGTATGCACCACCCAGACACACGTAGCCGGACCCTAGTACAGAGGGGGGGGGGCAATCTGCGATTGGCCCTGGGAAGAGGTGCTACAGTTGGAGGCGCTGCTGAAATAAACAGGACAGGTTTTCAGCAAAGCAGAGCTGGAAGCGCCTTGTGCACCTTCCATGCAAGTACTGCAGAAAGTAGGGCACAATTGCACATCAGGGGTAGTCAGGGGAGCATGGACTCTCGCACAGTACGCACTGGGTGCCCTAAGAGGGTGTTGTAAATTGGGTGTGTGGCTATAGCTGTTCTAGTCCCTTGAGGCAGATAGTGTGAGGCAACTGGGGGTTAGCCTGTTAACTAGTCCACGGACCATGGCCCAGGGCCCGCACTATGAGTGGCCAACAGTAGGAGACGCCCAGTACTGAGGAGATGCCCAGTACCCTAGCCAGCACCTAGAAAACACACTACAGAGTACTTGTGGGAACCGTCAGCGAGTGCGGTGTACTGAGAAGGAGTTCTGCCTAGCCTGGGGTATGTCATACATCATATTCATGGGTTAAAGCACCAGAAAGCATGCAGAGAGCAGTCAGAGAGCATCCAGAGAACAGTCAGTGTCTTGGAACATGTTGCACAGTAGACACTGAGAGTAGCGCTATTGTGGGCTTAGAGGGCTCATTAAAGATGGCCTAGATCACGCACGTGCCACGTGCAACCAGGCTGCAAGAGAAATGTGGCGAGAGATATGCAGGGGTTTGGCGCCAAACCCAGATCCCCAGCCAAAAGAGCGGAGCAGCACGAAAGCCGAAAGCCCACCCACCTGTGTAGTGACTGGCCGACAGAAGAAGCCACGTCACGCAGAGCGAGAGAGTGCCCCTCCTCTTGTTTCAACAAGAGGGCACGGCAAGGGGGTACGGCAAGAGCCAATCAGAATTGTCCTCTCCGGAGAAAGGAGGGACAGGAAGTGAGAGCGAAGACCTTTATTTCAGCCTGACTATTGAAGAGAAAGGAGCTGAAGAACTGAACTGTTCAACCCCCGCGCAAAAGATGGCTGAATTGAATGTTACCCCATTTCAGTTTCCAGGAGGCTTCCTGGTTGTGGAGGTTGACGACAGAGAGTATCTCCGGTGCCTGTGTGTACATTGCAGGAAACCCGGACCGGTCCCTAGCATGACAGCACGATGCCCTCAATGTGGCACGTTCTATATATGGCCTGTCGAGCCATGGCCTATGTGAAAGACACCGCGAAGTGCCTCTCTGGGAACCCTAACGGAGGTGGCGGAGATGGAGGAGAAGGCTGTCCTGGTTCCCTGTATCACCGCTGAGGTGGGAACCGGGGCCCAGCCAATCAGAGATGTACAGTAGAGGCAGCGATTATTCTAACAAAAACCAGTGGCAATTCCCCAAAAGACCCAGGTACAATCAGGTACATTCTGAATACATGCCTTAAACTTTCCTTAAACTAGTTCCAGCATTCCTGCATTGATTAATGGCCTATCAGATTAACAGCGGGGGTCCCTGGCAGTCCCATTCAAACTGAATTGGACAGCCAGGGATCCCTGCTGTGTTAATCCTATGGGTCGTTAGTCAATGCAGAAATGCCTTAAACGTGCCTCAAACTAGCCCAGAACATACCCAGCACATACCCTGAATGCCTCTACTGTGTCATGAAGGGGAGGGCTATCTCAATTTAGAGTTGTGCCTGTTCCTGTCAGTGACAGTAGTTCAGTCCTGGGTTCAGCCCTGAGCAGTAGTGTTGGAGTGTCTGACTGGACAGTCAGAGTATGTGAGCTTGCTAGGTTCCTGAGGAGTAGGACCTAGTGAGCTATAGGTGGACCAGTGCCTTTCACCCTGCCTAGGGGGTGAGGGAAGAGCTAGCCCCATCCTGAGTGCCCGTTTTACGTTTTAACACTGAAGAAGAAAGCAGGACTTTCGAAACGCGTAAGGTGGTTCTACGTGACACTCTGCACTCCAGTTTGATTGCCATCCTCCTTGGAAGCTGATTTCTGCAGGCCGACTTTCGTTTGTGCACGAATCTCTCGCAATTTGACACAACATCATTCGGCGGAGCTTGGGCAAGACGAATCTGCGGATACCACTCCACAGCCACTACTAGACGTGTGCAGTGCTGATCGCAGACGGAAGCAGATGCCGCAGGTTGGAGAGGTCTGTCCCTGTGTACACAGGAAAACTACACGCCAAAGCGCAGACGTCAGCGACGGCAGTTGCTATCCATAAGAGGGGATACTCTTTAATCTATCCAACGCCTGATGCCTTCTTGCCTCTGTAAGCAGGTACCCCTACCTGAGTTGGAGTGTCTTGATAGGACCTTTTTTAATATTATTATATGTATTTTTATCCATGATATATCATAATTAAATGTGTTTGTATTATTAATTCTCACCTGTTGATCTCAGCGTTTGTCTCGTATTAGGTGTGTGTTATATGTTTGTCTGTTGCAGTATTATGCTATGATTTTCTATTTTCTATTTTTCCATGTACCACATCACCACGTGGAGCACCATCATGGACGGGCCACTTCCCTGATACTGGTTGTATAATATTATTTATTTATTATTTTCTATATATTAGTGCAGAGCGCCACAGATGTAACTTTTTTTCCACATTCATTGCCTAACCAGGGGTCAGGGTTATATCATAGGCAGCTAGCCTAATTGTGGGATATTGCGCTACCTGTTTTTATCTTCTAGGATAGACCTCTGAATACAAGAAAGGCAAATCGAGTGGGATCATAATCCAAGAACCTCTACTTTTGGACTAGTCCCCCATTTTAAGCCACCTCTAACTGCTCCTCTCCCAGATGCAGAAACCATGCAGTTGGATAGTACGAAATTATCCAAACATGAAAAAAATACGAGACAATAAGCAGTTCTGTGCCTTTACGGTGGACTCAAAAGTTACCTTGCCCAAAACTGTCCTAACAAAATGGGATGAAGGTGAATGTGCACCGAAACATTGGATGCAACTCTGACTCTTTAGTCATTAAATTACCTTTTTTGCTACAGTGTGAATTTTCCAATAGGTTGGTGTGCTTGGCTCACTTTTGCATATTGCTACTCCTTGCTTTTATCCCCTTGATTTCTTGTGTAGCTGAGCCCCCTTAACTCCGTGCCGGGTTGGGAAAGGGGCGTAGCGGCTGCAGTCGTAGCTTCTCTCTTGCCTCCGTAATGGCTACGGGAGGAGGAGAGTCTGCCGATAGGGCGCAGGGAGCTCCAGGGCAGTGCCATTTGGCAGGCGTTGCCACGTTTGTTCTCGTGCATGCACATAACATTGTCAGGTCCGGCTGCCATTAGAGATAGGTGCGCATGCGCAGAGGGGACGAGAGAGCGGTGGGCATGTTCTGTATTTGCTCCGCAGGGGACTACAATACCCAGAGTGCTCTGGGACGGCCAGACCCACTTGTCTCCTGCAGCCTATCCCAGCCTCCGTAGAGGCCGTGCCTCTGCTCCGCCCCCTGCCTCATTGGTTCCTGTTTCCTTTAAAAGACTTTCACTTTCACTTATGCCTTTCTGAGTATATGAAAGAAAATAGCACAGAAGCGCACAAGGGATGGGGTTAATAACAGTATTTTAATAAAACAAACACATAAATGAATGAGAGGATCCAACCCCTTCTCAGCTCAAAAGATGAAAGTAAAAGTAAAATGCCCAGAAATTGATGCCATACATATGGTCTCTTTAACATAGAATATCTAGGAAAAATACATCACATACAACAAATAACATTCAATGTAAAAATGAACATGGAAAGTACTGACAGCCCAAGGGGATTTGGATAAAAACCACCATAGAGGACTAAATACCCGCTGACAGGGGGAGACGGACACTTACACTAGGGCAAAGGTGGGGGTCCACAGCTGACCGCACAAGATCCGGATCGCGGCACCTGGGAAGATAGAACAGCCACCACTAGAGCCTCAGGCAGACTCCGTCTCAGCCTCTCAGCAAACACGCGCAGGATGACCTGTCGTGACCTCTACGCGTTTCGCACCACGTGCTTCGTCAGGAGGTCACGTACAGCGTCATCCGCGCGTATTTATAGAAGGAAGGGAGTTGGTAAGGACAGCCCCTTCAGACGCCAGATCCAACGCCCATAGATGGGCAGCTGTAGACTTAAAGTGATGCTACCTCTTTCTCTGACAGTGTCACATGTGCGATAGTCACGTGATGCAGGTCTACCATAGTATATACAAAACGGGAACTGCAACACAGCAATATCAGCACTGCCAAAGACCATCACTAAGTATACAGACAGAAAGTAAATAAAAACACACACAAATGCCAATATATATATTAATTAAACATAATAGATGCACATATAAAAAACAATACATAATTATAATACATATATTATAAAAATGAGAGATTGATTTCATTTTAATAAAAAGAAGAGCAAAGAAGAAAAAAGAAAGAAAATAAACATGATTTATCTTAAAAAAGGTTTAAGTTCAATAAGTTCATTGAAACCAATAGGATGTCTAGTTTGCATTTCGTAAATCCAATACTGTTCACGTTTCAATAAGTGATTTTCTCTATCTCCTTGTCTGCTGTTCATTTGTATATGTTCAAGCCCTTTAAATGTAATGCAAGCGGGGTCATTATTATGTATTTCTTTAAAGTGTTTTAGTAGCGGGGTGAGCGGCATACCTTTAGCCAAAGTTTTGGGTATGTTTTTTACATTTCTCATATGTTCTAACATACGCATTTTTAGTGGCCTTTTTGTCTTGCCAATGTACTGTAAATTACAGTTACATTGCAGGACATACACCACATGTGTAGTTTGACAATTGATAAAGCTATTGATGTTATATATCCTTTTTGTAGCACAGGACGTAACTGTTGTTCCTTTACATATGTGATTGCACGCCTTACACTTCCCGCATTTATACGTGCCTTTAATGCCCAAGCGATCTTTAATGTCACCAGATACAACAATTTTTCTGGTGATTTGGCTAGGGGCTAACATATTTTTTAAATTTGGCGCACGTTTGAACACTACCCCTGGTTGTGAATTTAGCTGAGGGCCCAGTATGGGGTCCATTTTTAATATCCCCCAATGTTTTTTTAGGATTTTTCTAACCCCATGATGCATGTCACTAAACTGAGTAACCCCTGACCACGGCTTAACCGACCATCCCACTGACTCTGCCCCCGGACTCTGCCAAGTATCTGAACTAACCCGATCTCTCCAACCCAGACCCGGCTATGGTGACTATCCACCCTCCAGGCATGCCCCCGCTGCTGTGGGTGCGCAGTTTCACACTTTCCCATCTCAGTACCGGGGTCCCGCCTTGTTCGTGCTGAGCGCAAGCGTTACAAGGGCTTGACTTGGGTGACCTGATTTTCCTTCAACAGTACAATATTGCATGGTCACTGAAAATGTCAGGTAGGATACCAGAGGATTGGGTTCTGTTGGGACGTAAGCAAGGAATGGTTGAGAGATTTTAGGTTTGCAAATTAGATGGGTAAGGTTTAGTGACTTGAGTTGTGCCTGGATTTTGTTGTTTTTAGGGTCAATCCAATTGAAGTCGAAATCTCCAAGAACTAACAGCTCACACTTCACATTCAGAGAGGAAATTGATCCAAGGAACAGTGATATCAGTCAGGGATTGTAGGGGGCTTTAGGTGGGTGGTAGATGCCAGCAATAAGAACGGGCTTTGAGAAGGGGAGGCAAATTTTGCCAACTTGGATTTCAAAAGAGGGTGGGCTTGGGGGGGCGGGGGGGGCAATTTAGCAGTGTAAATTGTAAGGTGTCTTCAATATAAAAAGAGGAGGAATGAAGATGGGGGCACACGGATTTCCAAAATAAAGAGATTTATTAAAGCATACACATCTTCAATATAAAGTAACACTCCTCCTGCTCTCTTTGACCTATCTTTCCTTGAAATGGAGTATCCCTGAATGGCGATACTTGCATTGAGGGTTTTAACCTTGTTTCTGTGAGAACGATGGCTGTGGGTTTATGAATAAGGCACCATGCCCTTAGTTCAACCAGTTTGGGCAACAGACTACAGTTACTTAAATGGACAACAGATAGTCCTTTTGAAATTTGAACGGGGCCTTCTCAAGGGTTTGGGACAGAGTTGAAAAGGGAGGGCTTGCATTGAGTTCAATATCCCCTGAGAAAGAGAGTAACAGTATACTGCACCGACACACTTTATTCGAGCAAATACCCAGTATGTACCTGGCAGATACCTGGAATGCGCCGCTCCTCACCTCTGACAAGCCCCGTTGCATTTGCCTTCCCAGCCTGGGTTCATGCCTGGCTGATGGGCGGCTGATCTGTTAAATGATAATGATTAGGATTTAATAGGCTGCAATGCTTCGTGTGTCTACCAGATGGCATAAATTCATGTATTGTAATGCAGTATATATATATATATACTGTGCAGTATTGCAGCCAGCGGGAATAAAATGCTTCAATCCCTGCCTGGAAAATAACTCAATGCACTCGGGCAGAAAACAGTCACAAACCTCAATACACCCGGGTATACCCGAATTCGTGGGACTAGCCGAGCTCGAATAAAGTGTGTTGCCAGTGTACAGTAAATACAATTTTCATTCATTGTTTGCAGGCTGTAAGTTTGTTGTGTTTGCCATTAGAATTAGTGGTGGTTGGTGTACTAGTTTTCAGAGTTCGCCACCATAATTCAGTAGATGTTGCAAGGCGTTTGAGCAGTGCAGGGTGTATGATGATTTCGGTTGTGGGCCATGAGGGAAGAGTTTGAATGGGATAGAGTAACATTTCTAAGAGGCCACAGTAAGTAACAGACGAGGTATGTAGCAGGCTCATTATCATAAAGGTAAGTAACTTTGCATGAAGCTGTGTTAAGTCCAGTTAGTGTGCGCATTGAGCAGACAGCAGATGCGTGCCTTTTGCTTGCCACCGAGAGCATGCTGCATTTGGCAGTGCAAGGGTCTGTTCAGGGATTGCAGATGGATTTGTGGGATGGGAGAGGAAGTTGTTTATAGACAAGTGTTGAGAGAGACTGCAGTAAATAAAGTGTGAGGGGACTTAATTGTGCAGGCTAACAAGCGTGGGATAATAGTGCGGTCAGATGAGCTCACCCTTTGCTGCATTGTGTAGAAGAATTTGCAGAAGAATCCAGTCCCCAGTCCACCTCTATTCCAACTACTGTACAATCCAACTACATATCCACTTAAAGATTCTCACTTTGAGATGTGCAGTCTTAAGATGCTGTGCTTCCCTTGACTGCTCTGAAATGTATACATCTAAACAGTCACATGAACTCCACCCAATAAATCTGCCTGATACAAACTGGATAATTAACAGATAACGCATTTAACAATCAAGTTTGCTAACAGTAACATACCAGAGATCAACAAATACAGTCAGGGTGGGGTCATTTTTGTATACAGGAGGTAACAGATGATTCAATGGGTTAAACATACTTTGCATGTGTTATTTGCATATCTCCGATTATCTCATTTTTGAGCACAGAAGTCTCTCCCTATATTATTTAGAGGTGTGTGTGTGTGTGTGTGTGTGTGTGTGTGTGTGTGTGTGTGTGTGTGTGTGTGTGTGTGTGTGTGTGTGTGTGTGTGTGTGTGTGTGTGTGTGTGTGTGTGTGTGTGTGTGTGTGTGTGTGTGTGTGTGTGTGTGTGTGTGTGTGTGTTCTCTTCCCTTCATTGTGATTTTTTTTTAAAGTTACACCTTTTTAAATAATAAAAATCTTTAAGCAAAGGAGGCATTTCTCATGAAGTGTCGAACAGTATCCGTTTTCACCAATAGACGTAATATCAAACATTATTTTGTGAACTGACGGAATAGATTAACAGAAGCCAGATGGTGTGTCCATTTGTTAAACAAAAAGCCATTATTAAAAGCTCAATCATTATTACAACATATGTGATATCACCACCATTAATAATCAGAAGAATAAAACTATTTCTGATCAGACTGGTAAATATTTCCTGATATTGCGCCAGAAACCTCTATTTTGATGTAACAACTAGAAGATGAATTGAACGTCACAATCCCTTATAACACAATGCTGGGTGACTGTTGCATTGAAACCATTTCCACTGCATGGGGTCTTCGTGTAGTGTAGCAACAATTGCATTTTTTCACAGATCTCCTGCCCCTAACAGGAAATAATGAGGACAACAAAGAAAGCAGAAAGAAATGAATAAGAAAGTTTGAACTTGGCTTCCCCCCCCCCAATTGATTAAGGGTACAAAGCACAAGAAAATAAAGACACGCTGTTTGAAGACCCTTTACAAAACAAAACAAAAATCTTCAGCTCCCCCTTGATTTGCGTTTATTGCTAAACTGTTTTCCCATAGAAGGGCCGCAGCAAATGTCTTGCAGCAATAGAACAATTCTGCACTCTATTCATTTTCTATCTGAGTTCTCCAGGTAAGAGCCCAAGCAAAGGAGCACATATTCAATTCCCGCAGCAGGGTATCTGTGCCTGACAATAACCTCTCCCACAGTCTCAAGATCTCAGAGCCATTCATTACTCGCTGGCACCTTTTACGCAGTATAATAAAAGACTTTGAAAAGTCCCCATGCACTGCTCCCCGCTGGGAGCCCAGGATTCAGGGTGCACAGCGTCTCTTCCAAAAACACAGAGACATCCCATTATTGACAAAATGCAATCGTCCCATTTTGAGGAGCACATGCCTGTTCTGATTCACCGAATGAACAGCTGTGTAAACAGGCTTTTGAAAATGGTGTTTATATGCTTTCCAGCACACACGTATACATTCAATGTATTCCTGCATATGTTGTTTATAACCATCATTTTTACATTATACGTTATTCAAGTAAAACTAAAGACAGTTATTATATATTTTACCAGATAAGACACCAGTGCGGCATAACTATCTTGCAAAAGCATACAAGGGTTTCACCTTATTATTCATTATGCTTTTGATTCATATGCCTAAAGTGCTTTTAACACTTTGAGTGCCAGAAAGTTTGTAGTACCCTGTGCATTGGATGTACCGGACTTCCAGGTCACATGATCACTAGTGTTCTGCTCCCACGCTAGGAAGCTCCTCTTCTGTTCCAATTGTGATATGAGCACACTAAGAGCAGAGGTCATGATCTCCCCTAGAAACAAGAAAAAACAATGATGTCGGAGCACTGTCATAAGGCCCCCAAGTGTCACTAGTTACAATGTTGCCCCAACATCATTGGGCTCGCAAATGCTTAGATGCATTAGGTTTCATTAGGTCATGTGAAAGTAATATCATGTTAATAATAATGCTGTATCACCAATTTGTACTCCTTAAAATTGACGATACGATGACTAATAACATTAAATAAATAGCCCTTTCTTATTTTTTAACGTGTACAAACGAATGAATATATGATCCCCTTTCTATTAAAATAATAAAACCACTGACAGTTCAAAGGAATAAAACAAATATGTAATATTATACAATGGCTACAGACCCCATAATTGTATATTTCTCATTTATGGACTCCTGTCTACTAGGTACTGTGCACAGGATGAGCATGTTGCTTACAGTATGTGCCAATATATAGATGATTTAGTTCAGCCTCTTTGATTTACGTTTGCCATTTTACTGCTAATAAACATTTTGGAGAGAGCACTTCACAATTATTACTTTCCTGACTTTATTGAAACAGGCATTCTTTTCTGCAACAAAGTGAGCCAGATTCTCCCCTTTTATAAATCTGTGGAGAAGGTAAGTCTGGAAACATCTGTGCTTTACCCGGTTAGTACTGTATGTGGGAAATGTTTTACAATGTAAAGTACAATTAGCACTAACACAGTTCATACAAATACATATCACTAAGGAGAATATTACTCTGACCAATCCCACTGACATTGCAAATGCATTCAATGATTACTTTGTGGGGTGTACTAATAACTTATTAGCAACTCAAACCACAAACATGAGCATCATTCTGAGAGTACCCCTATAGCCCTACCCTAGGAGATTACACAAGCGATCCTCAAATTATAACTAAGCAGCTAATGTGGACCTGATTTACTGCAATCTAAGTTCCTAAAACTTGGTGCCCCAGCCATTGCCAAACCAATTGCTTCCATAGTCAACTCTATTCTGTCTGCAGACCATATCCCTAAGACGTGGAAAACTGCCAGAGTTGTCCCAATCTTCAAAAGTGGGGACAAAAACACTGTTTCGAACTACAGGCCAATCTCTCTTCTCCCAATTCTATCCAAAGTCATGTAAAAATGTGTCCACTCCCAATTAAGCGATTACTATACAAAGACAAAGTTCCCTAGCCAATTCCAATCTGGTTTTCGCCCCAAACACTCCATGGTAACTACCCTGCTAAAAGTTTGCAATGAAATCCAGTGTGGAATGGAACTGGGACAAATCACTGGTGCAGTATTCCTAGATTTTGCAAAGGCTTTAAATACTGTTGATCATGTTATCTTGCTTAACAAACTCCAGAGCTCTGGAATAGGGAAACATGCTTTAAACTGGTTTCATTCCTACCTATCAGGAAGATCCCAACATGTGTCTATCTCAGGCACAAACTCCAACCACTTGGATATCACATGCGGTGTCCAGCAAGGCTCTGTTCTAGGGCTACTCTTCTCAGTGTTCATCAATGATCTTCCTACAGCTTGTAAGGGAGCTACATTACACATGTATGCAGATGACACAATCCTATATGCACACAGCCCTAGCCTCTCTGACCTTGAACACATACTTCAATCTGACTTTTTGAGACGTGAAAATTGGATTTCCCAAAACAAACTGTTTTTAAACACAGACAAGACTGTAACAATGGTATTTGGGACCAAGACTACATTTTTAAAGCTTCCAATGACTGAGCTCCAGATCAGAACCAATGCTAATACCACCCTAACACCTGTTACTGGTTTTAAATACTTGGGCACATTGTTTGACTCCCTTTTAACCCATTACTTCCTAGTAAAACATTTTATAAATAAAATAAATAGAATACATTGGTCCATATTAACACAAATAAGTGTAACGGGTTTTTCTGGCCCGGCCTGATCCACCCAATCTCACATTGGCCCCTGTGGTCTAACCGGTCCCCATTACAGTGTGATAGTGTCTGGTGGTGCACCTGTTGGCAACAGGACTCCTGAGTCTCCCGCATGATGGTGTGTGGGGAGGACCCGTCCAGACAGGCAGCTGAGGTAGTGTGCTGAGTCCTACCTAGTTCCAGTGCAGCGCCTCCACCTCATCAGGGTCCCTTCGGTCACTTGGGGATGGTCCTGGCGAGGAACTCCTCTGTGGTGCTCCTCTCTGTACATTCACTCCACACATGTACACGAGAGGGTTTGTGATTGAGAACATCTTTATTGCCTGAGTGGGCTAGCTGCCCCTCGCAGTAGATTTTCTAGCCACTCATATTCAGTCAGTGCTTCCCTTTAAAAGGTGTAGTTCTCCTTTAATAGGGATTCCCTATCCCCGCAGGGATCTCTGCCCTGTGCCAGGTCCCTGGACACAGTCTTCTCTTCAGTTACTATAACATAACCATCTGCTAGAACTTGTACTCGAACCAGACTGAATAGAACTCACAAGACTACTAGAACTGGACTCAGATAGAACTAACTTTTAGACACAGTGCTGTGCCTTATGTACACTCTGGAAGCTGACACACCTCTGACATCACTAACCATGGAGTCAGAGCATGTGACCACTCCCATCCATACACAGGGCACCCCACCAGGGTGTGAGGGCAAACCTCCATAATTACTGCTGGCATGCCCACAACTTACCAGGCCTTACTGTCAGCAGGAGAGATGACTGTAGCCATTTTACATGACCGCTACATAAGTAATGCTGTGGATGGAGTCAAAAAGCAATGAGGGTAAAAGAGAAGTGCAAAGACAAAAAAGGAAAGAGGATTAGTTACAGTACATTTGTCAGATTGAAAAATTAGAAAGCAGGGTTTGTATTATTGAGAGCAGAGGAGAAGGTTGGGAGTAGCGTAATGACCGCATAGGAACGTAAAAGGTGGCATAGCATACATTCACTCCTTAACAATGGCAACAACAAAAAATGTATGTTTAGGGAATTAAATTGAGCGGAATAATAATAGACGAAAATAACTTGAGTCGAGTAAATTAATTTGAGACAAAAACATCTTGTATTGGCAGAGCTCAGTTTTCCTCAGGTATTTTTATCTCTTAGAAATGAATGTTGCATAATTATAATATTATGTATAATGTAACCAGAAGGGCTGTGCTGTTTAACCTCTTGATATGATGCACTCTAGGAAAGTGACCTATTATTACTCTAGGAAAGTACTATTGAGATAGGTCATCCTTTTCAGTGCCCAGCTAATAACCGCAACCTTTTGACCCTACTAGAATACCTTCTCTGTGAGAGTTAATATATCTAGATCCCTAAGCTAAATTATTTGTAGTGCTGTTAAAATGGTGGTTTCATCATTCTTGTTCTTTTCTCCGTATATTTTAGAGCAACGCTTATTAAAGAATAGAATCAAAATAATGAAAATTGTCATCTATGTTCATTTTTATTTCAGTAAAGTACATCAATTTTCTGATATACAAAAATTTACAGAGGAAAATGTCTAAATCAAAACAGACGGATTAGTTCCAATGAAAACCATGCAAGACTATCTTTGAAGAAGCATACAATATATTTATACAAAACAGCAAACAGAGGAATCTGTTCTTCATACTTGCAAGATAAGCCTTTTCACTTCTAGTGTAACTCTCCATAGCTATAATTACTTAAGAATTATTTTGATTAACGCAATAATCACTTTCCCCTTTGTCCTTTAACCGCATCATATATGCCCCTTTCGGCAAAACTATAATTATACGATAAAATACCGTAGCTGCAGCATTTTTGTCATAAAACTGTATATAATTTAAGGGCATCTTGCCTGAACATTAGATCTGAGACCAGTAATTCCTGTTTAGTGGTCAGTCAAAATATAATTAGCAACATGTCAATATAGTCTGGATTGTAGCTCCAAGGTAAGCGTAGAGTTTCATTTGGGCAGTATACCTGTTAAACCATAATTCTTGTCCAAAGGCAAGCTCAAGAGGAGAGGGATCCACTATGGCAGGTGTGCGCAAAACTTTTTTTGCTGTGCCGCCCCCTTGCCTGCTCTCCTCCGTTGTTGCGCACCATTCCCCACCCCCTTACCTCGCACGGCGTCAAATGACGCCGCGGGGTCGTGTAACGTCACGTGACCCGTGGCGTCAATTGACATCACATGACCCCGCAGTGTCATTTGATGTCGCGTTGCCATGGTCACACGTCGGCTGACTGAATCTCGGTAAGTAGAGGATGCAGAGGCCTCGCGCGGTCCCCCGGTATTTAATTTAAATGCCTTGGGAAGAGTGCGGGACCTCTGCAAGCGCCCGCACGCCCCCAAAAAAATCTCACACCCCCCAGTTTGTGCACCGCTGCACTATGGCATAGAAGAGAAAACCACCACACCCTGCCATTGAAAACCTTTAGAGGTACCATGTTCTGGCCATGTAGCCCTTTGTAGCAAAGAGGTAGGGTCAGGCAGGTTGACTCACTCCCTTTAGCTGCACACAAGTCCTCCTTTCTTTCTATTCTTTTATTGTAAAACAAACAATAACAACAAATAAGGGGAACTGTGGGTAAGTGCCACATGTGGGGGAGAGGTACATTAATAATACCTTGTATGGTAGAGGCAGTACAAATGTGTGTACTCACAGACTGCTAAATCCAAAAGGAAGTGTGCTAGTCTGACAAAAAGGACATAGTCAAAACTAACCATACAACCAGGGTTGCTGGGAGAACCAACAGGGGTCTGTGCAGTAGTTGCTAGGCAACAGGCAAAACAGGGAGGGAAAGAAGTTACAATAGTAACAACAATGTGGCAACTAAGGCTGCGCTTATAGTGCCGACGTTGCGGCAAAACAAATGTATTGCCGCCGTCGTGTGTGCTTATAGTAGAAGCGGCGCGGCGGCTTGGTCGCGATCGCGGGAGCCAAGTCAATTTGATTTTTCCAGCAACCGCAGCGTGACATCACCGGCGATGGCACTCTAAGCGCAGCCTTACACTGGGGAGTGCTGGCAGCCTGAAAGCAGAAAAAACACATAATCTTTTTCCAGGACATATCACCTTTTCAATCAGTTCATGAGTGAATACCTCCACATCTTTTCAGCCAGCTGCATGTGTTACGTTTCCTTATCTTTGCTCATCACCATCTTTACAGTACTTTACCATTCTGGAAAAATTCTTCTGCGGCTGTGACAAAATATCTCAAACGACACATCAAAAAGTCAAAAGCACAATACTGATATGTCACTGGGTGCTTCAAGGATAGGGTGACCAGATTTTCAAAATGAAAAACCGGGACACTTTAAAACAATGTACATCACGTCACGCCCCCCCCCCTCCTCGTTGCCATGACAACAAGACACTAACGTCAGGCGGTGACATCACGTGATGCCTCGTCACCATAATGCATCCCATTGTCATGTCAACTTGATGCCGCGTGACGTCACGGAGCAGCTCGTTGTTATGGCAATGTGTATTACGTGACGTCGCGCAGCCATGTTGACGGAATTTGGAGGGGAGGATACAGCCAAAGGCAAGATAAATAAATATATAATAAATAGATCTAAAAAAATGTTATCTCCGCGTTAGCCTTCAATAGAAGGTGGCAACCCTGGCTGCAGTGTGTGTTTCTGTATACAGAGGTAGGCCCTGCAGTGGGTGTTTGTGTGTATAGAGGTGGGGGCTGCAGTATGTGTTTGTGTGTATAGAGGTGGGGGCTGCAGTGTGTGTTTGTGTGTATAGAGCAGTGATTCCCAACCTTTTTTGTTTGGAGGAACCCTTTAAGTATTTCGTTACATTTTGTGGAACCCCTATCTGGATAACATGTTCGACGGGTAAATCACAAAATAGACGTGTAAAGAAGTGGGGGTAATAAATAATAATTAACTCATACTTTGAATAAACAATGTGTATATATTTTGTAATGATTTTGGTTTAAACATCCCCCCCTACATCTCACATCACCCCCCCGTGCATCTCACATCACCCCCCCCCCCCACGGATCAATCGATCTCTCCCCCCCCTTCTTTCTCCCTCCTCTCTCTCACCCCCACTTCTCTCCTCTCCCTCCCCTTTTCTCCTCCTCCTCCCCCTCTCTCTCTCCTCCCCTCTCTCTCTCTCTCTCTCCCACTCTCTCTCACTAGTAAAGGATAAGAAAGTCAAACCGCGCTCTTGCTTCCTAACAGGATCTCGTAGTGGATCAACTCTTCCCTCTTGCAGCTGATGTGATGTGAAGGCACCCCTCCTCCACAGGTCCCGTCGCAGGATGGCTCCAAACGCGGGCAACAGCAGGGAATAAAACACAAAAGCGCACCGAGGGTCAAGATTTAATTAAAACATGTTAGTAGTAGTAACAATAAAAACTTACATATAAGGGTAAGTACATCCAGTATTAAGGTGCAGAGGAAACAGTCCTGGTGGTGTCCTGGGCATAAAGAGATGGTGCAGAGGCTTACAAGGTAGACCCACGTGCTGGGGCTGCCTGGCTCAGCACCATATAGTTCTTACTTCCGGGTTGCAGCTTCTCGCAGGACCCGTGAATAGTAGCCCGCCTCAAATGCCGGTTTCCCAGAGAAACTCACTCCGGCGTGCCGAAGGGTCTCTGGTTGTTGATGGGACAGCTGGGGGTAGGTACACCTGTGGGCTGACTTCTAGCTGCACCGTAGGGCTTTCGCAACGCGTTTCACACAGTGTTGTGCTTCATCAGGCTATATTTTGGACACCTACGTGGGGGCCTTTTAAACAGTAATACTGGGTTCCCAATAGGGTAGAGAATTAGCCAATAGGAGTACATGCATAATAAATGCAATGCACTAACGAGGCTTAAAAGGTATTGTGAATGCAAACGGTATGCATTGAACCTTATATTAATAAAAACAAATAAATTTCATCAGCAATATATTAATAATTAAATAAAAGACACTGCAAAAAGCCACCCATGTAGGTAATAACCCATAATTGATCATGTAAAGGTATTACAGGATCACACTTGAATCACAAAGATACATGCAATAAATACATAAAAACACATTGTAAATGGGGGATAGAAAGGAAGGGAAAGAGGTGAAGGGTTTAAATAGATAGAGTGCAACAGATAAATGAGAGGAGAGAAAGAAGGATAATATAAAAAGAAAAAAGAGAGGGGGCGGGAAAGGGAGAGAAGGATGAGATAAACTAGCAGGGGAAAAAAAGGGTGAAGAAGAGGTAGAAAGAAAACAAAAGAAAAAGAAAGAGAGGAAAAAAGAAATGAAAAAGGGAGAAAGAAAAGGGGGGGAGGGAAGGGGAGGGGGGGAAAAGGGGAGGAAGGAGTGAGAAGGGGGGGGGGGGGGGAAGTCCCAGGGGTATAGGGATTAAGAACTAAAAATGGATCTCAATAATTTTAATAATGGATAAAAAATCTCATTAGTCTTAATGCAACAACTAATATCTGTTTATCTCAAAAAGGGTGTCAGTTCGATATAATCATTGAGACCTCCTGGGTATTTGGACTGTAGGGTAAAGATCCAAAATTGCTCACGTTTGGCAAGTTGTAGATCTCTATCTCCTGCCCTCACATTGCTTTTTATTATCTCAATACCCATATATTGTACACCCACTGTACTACAATTGTGTACTTCTTTAAAGTGAGTCAAAAGATGAGTTAGAGGTTTGGAGGTCCCTTCTAGTTTAGGGATATTAGTTATGTTGCGTAAATGCTCCATAATGCGTAGTTTCAAATTTCGCTTTGTCCTGCCCACGTACTGCAGTCCGCAGCTACACTGCAGAATGTACACCACATACTTTGACAGACAATCAATAAAACTCGAAATTTTGAAAATAGTCCCTGTAACGTGGGATTTAAAGGTCTTACAGGTTAGCATTTTTGGGCAAATCTTGCACCTAGCGCATTTATGATTTCCCACGACTCCCAGTTGGTCCCTTAGATCTTTCTTGGGTTCTTTGTCTGTTCCCTTTAATAGACTAGGGGCAAGGATGATTTTTAAAGTTTGTGCTTTTTTAAAAACAACGGGTGGTTTCGGGGCAAGGAATTTATTTAAAATTGGATCCATATGTAAAATGTGCCAATGTTTGGTCAAAATATTTTTTATGGAGTTATGGGAAGAATTAAATTGTGTCACAAAATATGGTGTCTCTTGTTTGTCTTTTTTATGGTTGACAGGGGGGGAATCGAGTGTGTGAATGTTATCGACTTCTAAGTCAGTGTTTTTACATCCTATGGTTTTGGCATGAATTTGTTTACTCTTTTTCTTTTTTAGTAGTAATGAATCCCTATTTTTATTCAGTGCTTTAAGGTAGGATTCGGATATTAATTCCTCCTGATAGCCCTTGTGTCTAAAGCGTTTAATCAGTATTTGTGACTGTTCCATATAGCTATCAACAGTTGCACAATTCCTCCTGATGCGGAGAAATTGGCTATACGGAATATTGTCAATGCACAATCCCCCATTTACAATGTGTTTTTATGTATTTATTGCATGTATCTTTGTGATTCAAGTGTGATCCTGTAATACCTTTACATGATCAATTATGGGTTATTACCTACATGGGTGGCTTTTTGCAGTGTCTTTTATTTAATTATTAATATATTGCTGATGAAATTTATTTGTTTTTATTAATATAAGGTTCAATGCATACCGTTTGCATTCACAATACCTTTTAAGCCTCGTTAGTGCATTGCATTTATTATGCATGTACTCCTATTGGCTAATTCTCTACCCTATTGGGAACCCAGTATTACTGTTTAAAAGGCCCCCACGTAGGTGTCCAAAATATAGCCTGATGAAGCACAACACTGTGTGAAACGCGTTGCGAAAGCCCTACGGTGCAGCTAGAAGTCAGCCCACAGGTGTACCTACCCCCAGCTGTCCCATCAACAACCAGAGACCCTTCGGCACGCCGGAGTGAGTTTCTCTGGGAAACCGGCATTTGAGGCGGGCTACTATTCACGGGTCCTGCGAGAAGCTGCAACCCGGAAGTAAGAACTATATGGTGCTGAGCCAGGCAGCCCCAGCACGTGGGTCTACCTTGTAAGCCTCTGCACCATCTCTTTATGCCCAGGACACCACCAGGACTGTTTCCTCTGCACCTTAATACTGGATGTACTTACCCTTATATGTAAGTTTTTATTGTTACTACTACTAACATGTTTTAATTAAATCTTGACCCTCGGTGCGCTTTTGTGTTTTATTCCTCACTAGTAAAGGACATACTACATTATTTGGGCACTGAAGGGGTTAATAGAAATGTACTGGTCATTCTAAAATGAAGACATTTGGCTAGAAGAGGTAACAACTCCGCAACCTAATTTAGGTGGCTATCCTAGAGCCTAAAGGAGTTGTCCCCATAAGACGGTAACAGATCAGCTTAGTGAGAATATATGATTGGTTTTAGAGTTTTATAGGCCTTGTGGACTAGTGCACACATAGGAGCAGTACTTGTGTATCCAATATGTCACTGAAAAATATATATATATCAGGCATTGATGTGGAAGAAGGGCAGCGTTGTGCCTCCGGTAAATGAGCTGGTCTATTACTCTCCCCCATGTGTTGATTCAGGTGTGAGAGATGTTAGATGCCATGGTCTGCATGGAAACATGAAGCCCCTTTCTGATTGACATCATAACAACTACAGAAGACCTAGCAAGAAGCTGACTTGTACTTAACTTTTACTGTTGTGTGAAAAAAAACTAATGCGGTTATACAACAGAAGCAAGAGGGAGAGAATATACACATGGCTGGTTACATCAGCCACACCAAGCTCATATTCCACAATCTCACATTTCACTTTTATGTCCCCCTGCAAGGTCCTCCTTTGCAGTTCAAAATAAAGAATGTGCTCAATAACAGGCAGAAGGTATACTTTGTAAGCCTTGAGGGCACTGTTGTATAGCCCACTAGCTGGGTAGTAACATATGGTATGGCAGGCTTACGGTATCAACCACTTTAATTGCAACGTTGATCTTCCTATGAATGGTGGATTCGAGCAGAAGTCTTGTTTTCACTTCCCTGTTTGCTAATCTATTCTTTAGGAACCATAAGAAAAATACAAAAATGTTTGTCCGCGACTCCACATGAAGGAGCTGATAACCCCTATAGACTGGCCTCATGATCAGGAGAACTACTGTATACGTGAAAAGCTACCTAATAGCAATAGCAATACAAGTTAAAAGGGAGTCACAAAGGGAATATGTGTAAGTATTTATTTACTGGAACAGAAAAGGGGGAAATTGAGCTCCTGTAGCAGTTAACAATTAGGGCCTTAATCTAAAACTGTCAAAGTGGCCATTCTCTGCTAAAAAAAAATTCCCATTGGAGCCAACAGGAATTTTTATCTGAAAATGGCCCAAATGGCCACTTTGGAAGATATAGAATGACCCACTTAGAGTGCTGAATGGTAACACAAACAGGAAAATAAAAATATGGGGTAGAGGACCCCAGTCACCCAGTGCTACAGAGCTTTGTATTAACCCACAATAATAAAAAATGAGTATGTCTAACTGCTTTTGAACCGGGTCACTTGATGTGAAAATACGTGCTTGAGGCTGTATGCATGAATCCCCTAGATGGCACAAGGTAGCAGAGATATGCAGAGTTGTAAGGGGGGAGTCTTGAACCCCCCCCCCCTGACCTCTCCAGTCTCTCTTAACTGAATAAGCCTATATGCCTGGGGCAGCTCTCATGGGGCAGCAATAGTACTCAAGTATATGTGAAACCACCGGTTCTGTGTGCTCCAAGCTGATGTGACAAGCAGACGAAGTGTACCTGTTCCGGTGAGGAGAGGCAATTCAGCGGGCACCACAATGCAGAAGAAAAAAGTTGCTAAAGCTGGACTGTGCTGTATAACAAATCCTTTAATGAAGCATGGTTAAAAAGAGGGGGGACGCATACCCCTGCGCCTCTAACGCGTTTCACCCGCAAATTGGGCTTTTTCAAAACTTGTTCCCAACTCTTGTCAGCACAAGAAGTTCAGTCAAAATGACTGAGCCACTGATTAAGCCAACTGTGCTGCAGTCGGGATAGCCATAAAACCCAGGGTTGCCACCACTCCGGGCTTGACACAGAGAAATATGGGTTTTGGCCACGTATCTCCGGGTGGCGTTCGGCGGCGGCAGCTCCCGGCATCCTGTGCGTCCTCCTATCTCCCGCTGCAACTCCTGCCAATATGGCTAGGCAACGTTAAATGGCGCCGCATTGCCATGACAACGGAAATGGTATGTAACGTCACTGTGTCACATGATGCCTGTTGCCATGACAACAGGTGGCTATGTAATGTCACGCCATATGGCGTCCCGTTGTAATGTTGACAGGACTTGCAGGGGGAGATGTCGGGTGGATGTCGGAAGGATGCCAGAGGATGCCGTGGCAACATGACGCCAGGACGTCAGAACCAAGGTAAGCGGGGGGTGAGGGGCACGAGGAGAGGGGGACAGACGGCAGGGGGGCACAGGGAAAAAAGTCCCCTGGTTTAGTTGGTGCTCAGTGGTGCCCTTAAGTTGGTATAATGAAGCTGCTTATTTAGGGCAGAGGTTCTCAACTCCAGTCCTCAAGACCCCCCAACAGGTTTTATGGATATCCCTGCTTCAGCACACGACTGAGCCACTGATTGAGCCACCTGTGCAGAAGCTGGGCTATCTTGAAAACATGACCTGTTGGGGGATCTTGAGGACTGGGGTTGAGAACCTCTAGTTTAGGGTATAATGGGAAGTTTTAACTTCAAGGCAAACTTAGGGGGTATTCATTAGGGCCATTACAAGATAACGCACCTGAACAGGCATCAATTCCCATTCAATTCAATGGCAGTTAACATTGTTTGGGTACATTAACCCGGAGTAGGCCTTTGTGATTCTGCCCCATAGTGGTGATTTACTTATGCAGGACAAAGTATAGCACCGAGTCTCAGTGACATAAGTTGAAGGAGGTACCCTTAGAATCTGTCTTGAACAGTATGCTGAGTAATTTAAAGGAATAAACTTTTCTTTAAAGTCTTTCAAACAGAATGTTACTCCCAGCTCTCGTGTTCATTGAGAGATGGAAATCAGGCAGGCTGTTATTGAATCGGGCAGAGGGAAGGGACATGCGTTTCTATGGCAGGGTCCTGATGCTGGGCCTGTTTATCTCAGGACCTCAGGAACTGGCTCTCACACGGATAATCCTTAACTTTCCTTCATTATACACGTCTATCTTTCTGAGTACTGATTTCAATCATCTCTTCTACTTTCTCATCAGCACCCTCACCTTTCCCGCCATAACATTCACAGGCTGTCTTTATGTCCCTTTTCTTTTTCTATATGGGTAATTTATTGCCTCAGTAAATCCCTCAAGGTTTGCAACCATTTTCCCCCAATCTTCTATCATATTGTGAGCCTTAAATTCTGCCTGGCAAATTGTCTACGTGTACGTTTCATTTAGTAAGAAGGAGACCAGGTGCATCCGTCTACTTGATGCTCTCTGTCTCATGAGGATTTTCCCGTGGTACATTTGGCAGATTTGACCTGTGGGTCACCCATTTCAGATATGTTAACGTGGAATGTTTAAGGTCTCAGCTGTATGCCAGGTTAGGCCCAATTTCTCTGCACCACCACAGACCCACAAATAAATACTCAACACCAAATAATTTGGATGAAATAATGTTACAGATATTTATTTAACCAAAATAAAAAAACACGGGTTAACACAACACGCCCAAACTAATTCAGACTGGCATGCCACATGTTGAGAAACCACAGAGTTGCTGTGGCAAATGACATTATTGTTGACGGGCAAATGTTAACATGCAACACCAAGCCGGGAGTACGGTCACAAACACCAACGGTCTATCCAGGGCCATTTCAAATAGAGGCTTTTTACCCAAACTCAATACCATTGGGCCAGTCTGTGAGCAGAGTTTGCAAAACTGTGGCAGTGCACAACTGAATGATCCCAAGCTATATATCGCCATTTCTTTGTTATGTATCATGTAGGTCTTTTTATCCTCTTTTTTTTTTGTATATCTTATTAATGTAATTTATTTATGATCCTTTCATTTATTTTCCCTTAAAAAGAAAGAGCAACACAAAACAATGCAAATAACTAGGGGGAGGGTGGGGACGCTCCACTAGTTAAGTGGGTGGTGATTTCCTGGCCACCTTGATTATGCCCCAAACTTCCCATCCCATACTTTATATTAGCTCTCATAACCCCTTCTGTGCCAGCACTCGCACACCCCGACACAGGAAGGGTGAGAGGGGAACAAACATATTTTTAGAGACACAAGACACTGTTTCCCCTGTACGTGGTACAGTAGATAAGCACAAAAGATAGACAATTTAGTAGGCTAAGTAAACTCTGAGGGGAAACTCTCCAAACAACAGATGGAAGCTGAAAAAACAATTCCTACAAAAGAGAAAAATCAGACACACAATGATCAAATGCAGCTAATACAGAACATATGTGACTTAAACATTAGCTGCACAACTGAAGAGGCTTCACTTCTTTGTTTAAATATTTATTAAAACCCACAACCAGCTACCTTTGTCTGAAAGCTACAGTATTGCAATTCTTTTATCAGAGTCCAGAGTGTTTGAATTATTTCCAGATGTCTCAGATTTTAACGTTTTCCTGAGCAAAATAGTGTGTGAAGAAACTACTTATCCTGGGACTTACGGATGAACTAGAGTCAGTTGGAGATGTTCATCTGTAAAATAATATTAATTAGATTATTTTTGTAGTCGTGTCCTCTCTTACCTCCGGTGCCCGGGAGGGAGTGGCAGAGGTACCTGGCAAGCGGGGGCCGCCATCTTATAGTTTGCGCATGTGCAACTGCAGCCATGCGCATGCGCAGAGAGGCGAGAAATTGCGGTGGCCATTTTAGGTTTGTGCATAAGCAGTGGAGTCGTTGCGCATGGCAGTCCCCAGAGTTACGGCGGCCATTTTAGGAGAGCCTCTGCAAGGGACTACATGTCCCAGGAGCCTGAGGGACATTCAGGTAGAATGTTGACACAGTTTGGCAGTTACAGGCAGTTGCTGGAGTTGTTGGCAGTTACTGGCAGCTGTAAGAAGGGGAGAACCATTGAGGTAGTGTCCAAGGAGCAGTGCTCCCCTGGATTAGGACTAGGTTTGTCCCATAGGTCCCAACTAGGTTCTAAGTCCCCTTTTAGATTGTGGCTGCTATAGGTGTAGCACCAGTGAAGAGACGCCACGCAGTGAGCTGTGGCCTACGGTCTGGGATCAGACCACAGGCAACTCTAGACATTAATGGACCCCCTCCAGCTGGAGATCCCTCAAGAGGCGGATGTCTTTGGACCAGAGTGAGAGAGGATTCAGCAGACATCGTGGGATCAGATGAATCCTTTTTGCTCATCCAGTGGTACCTGAGTACAAGAGTGCCCAGGGAGGTAAAGTGCACCAACGGTCCACAGGGGTAGTGCTACTCCCGACAAGTGGGTGGTACTTACTCTCATTGGGGGAGGACACCAGGGGTATTGGTTCCATGTACCCTAGGTACTTTGGGCACACTCACCCTGTGTTGTTATTATTGTATCGTGTGTGTTATATTGTATGGTACCGTTAGTTCATTATTCTATTGTTAGTAAACCAATTGTTATATACTGGTGTGTGTATCATTTTACGGTAAGAGGTCCTGAAGGGGGTTATCCCATTGCGCTGGTATCCCTCTCATGTGGGGGAGCTGCACCGAGGAGAACAAGAGCTCACCCCAGGCTCCCAGCTGTGGAGGCTCAGGCCTTCTGTGAGCCACAGGTAATGGCAGCACACGTAGTTCCCTTAGGCTACGGCCCGCTGTCTGCGCTGCACACATGCCTTCCAGGCTGGCGGCGCGTGTAGCTGAGCTCCCCAGTCTGCAGTGAGCTACAGGGGGGCACGGCCATGATGTCCCCCGGCAGGTTCATTTGGTGAATCGCTGGGGTGTGTGGCCTAGCTAGTATTGATCATTAGTGTAACGCAATTTCACCCTCTGGGAGATGTGTGGCTACGTTATGTGTGATGCAATGCAATACCTGTGGCTCACAAGAAACCTGAGCCTCCACTACTGGGAACCTGGGAGTACATGAGTTGATGCTCGGTAGCGCCTCCACCTATAATGGGATTCTACTATGTGGAATGACCCTGTTACAGGACAATAAAGAATACACACGGGTAAAACAATAACAGTTTACTGTACACATTAGAGAACCAATGATTAAGGTAATACCCACTTGCAAGCCTCACAGGACCCATGTCCACACCCCAGTGGAATTTACCCCAATGAACTATGGTGCTCCAGGCACCGGACCATCCCAGTGTCCACTGGATCAATCATCCACCCAAGTGTGTGAGACAGTGCTTCCCCCACTAACCCTTGTATGGTTGGTGCACTTAGTTGGGTACCTGCTGGGTGTGTCCACACCTAGGCGCGCAGTGATGCTGATGGGATCCAGTGACAGCAACCGCGAAGCCTCCGCCTCTGCGTGGGGTGGGTCCCACATGGATTGTTCTTTGTTGCAGGTGTCTGCGGCAGATCACCTGAGATCTGAATGCAGCCGCGTCCTGACGGTGTCCCTCACTCTGGTACTAGTGCAGTGGGTCACTGACTCCCTACACACACACCCTACCCTTCTGCTGTCCCAGCTACCACTGACTCACTCACGAGCTGCCTAACTGCCCAACTGTATAACTGCCTTAACTGCCTAACTGTATAACTGCTTTAACTCCAAATGAAGCTGCTATTTGCTAAGCCGCAGTATGTGATGTCCGTTCCTGAGGCTCATGGGACATGTAGTCCCTGTCTTGAGCCTTTCCCCTATTGGTTGCTTCTCTGGGGGTCCTGCTGCACATGCACAAACCCCAACATTGACGCCGGACTAGGGGATTCTCTGCACATGCACGACTCCATTGCGCATGCGCAAGGATTAACAAAATGGCGACGCCCTGCTATAGAAGCCGCCGCCGACTCCGTCGCCGCTCCAACTGCCCACAGACCTCCCCGCACTCTCCCCACCCCCCGCTGCTGGCCACAGCGGGAGGTAAGGGGATGAAGGGGGACCGAGGGGGACCGTGTCACATTAGTATTCATCACAATTTTCCTGTCTGCAGGAAAACTGACCACGCAGCGCGGCGGCCACTCCTTGCAGCGGGCCCAGCACCATTGAGGGTCGGCTCTTGTCTCCGTAGTGCCCACCACAGGGGGCGCTGCAGCAGCCAGCGGGGACCTGGCCTTAGACTGGGAAAAGGGGCTACATTTGTTTTGATAATGGAGGAAACATCTTTATTGACTGACTGTTAATACATCTTAAGGTGACTTGGTTTGATCGAACCCTTGAACACTCAAACCTAGTTCTTCACACCTTATAACACGTGCCACTTCTAGTCTAGTCCCTACACCCACCCAGATCTTCAACTCTTCCCTCTTCTGGCACTTTCACCTCAATGTTCAAATATGTATTTGTATCACCAATCCTCATAACCACTCACTCGACCCAACTTGCCTTACTAACAAAGTGCTGGAGTGCCTGGCCTCCTTCTGCCTGCTGACATTTCTAAATGCCCATACCCTTTCTGGACCCCTCTCTAATCTGGTTTTCATACAGCTCTCTCAGCTGAAACTGTCCTTACCAAAGTAGCCTATTGTTTCCATGAAGCTAAATCCCAAATGTATTTCTCCCTCCTTATCCCGCTTAATCTCTCTGCTGCTTTTGATACTGTTAACTACTCTCTTCTCCTTCAGACTCTACAGATTTTCATGGTATCATTGCGCTGTGCTGCTTTGCTAGCCCCTTCGCCAGCGAAACGGTTAAAGTAAAATGTGTTTGCTGCAATAATCTGCCAAAGGAAAAACAAGAAGCAATGTTTACATTCAGAGGAGCTTTACAATTGTAACCCTTTCAATGCTAGAGGGCTAAGGTATTAAAAATTGTTTTTAGAAAATGCTAACCTGGGAGGATTAGTGGGGGGTGGGGGCATAATGTCTTATGGAAAAAGTGTGCAATTTTAGGGCAAAACGAACTGCATATCTAATACATTATTTTGTATTTATTTCCTTCGTCAGGAGCCAGGGGGCTTGAAACTTTGCTGTAATTTGCACTTTGTATCAGGCTTATCTTGTGTTTCCTTGAATATATTTTTGTGTTGCTGCTGATTTTTTATACATTAAAGAAGACTTTTTGAAGTGGGCGGCGGAACTAAGTATAGACATAGATAGAGAAGACTGGGAGGGTATATGGGACGCTGCTTCAGGAACTTCCATCTGTACCACAACAAAAGAGAATATCTACAAAATCATGTTTCACTGGTATCTTACCCCAGTTAGATTGAAGCAAATCTACCCCCTGGCCTCAGATCTATGTTGGAGAGGCTGTGGACAGAGAGGAGACATGGCCCACATTTGGTGGTCATGCCAAAAAATCCCAAAATTTTGGCTTTCTATCCAAACTTTAATCCAAGAGGTAACTAGCCTCACATTAGCCCCAGATCCACTGACCTTCCTCCTGGGCAGGCCAATAGAGGAAATTGACCGCCCAGTAGGAAAATTAATCTCCTCCATTCTTACCGCGGCTAGGTTTGCTGTGGCATTCTCCTGGAAAAAGATCTCTCCCCCCTCCATTCAGGCGGTTAAGAGAAGAATAGACGACGTAATGCTTATGGAACGTCTGACTTCGTTTCTCAAACGCAAGACTACAAGTCACTACAAAATCTGGGAACCCTGGGAGATTCACTGACACCTGAGAGAATCCGATAGGAGAAACTATGACCATCCAGACCACAGCCTGAAGGACGCCAGGGTCAGTGGCACAGGGAAGGCTCACCATCCCCCCCCCCATCCCCATACCCACTCCTCTCCCCCCTCTATCCCCTCCCCCCCCTCTCTTTTTCAGACCTCTCGCTCCCCTGGTCACTCGGTGACCCAGAGGTCGCGCCACTCTTGGCGGTACTCTCCCCTCCCCCCCTCCAACATGGAAAATTTGAAAATCAAAGTGTATTAGGATACTGTGATGTGATATTTGCCTGTAAAAAAGACTTTTTGAAACCAAAAGGAACATGGGGGTCTATTATCTTTTCCTGATTTATTATTATTTTTTTGGAGTGCTGATCCAGTATGGTATTTTGAAGAATTTTACAATGCAACATGTGATCAGAATAAAATGCTTTGGCCCGTCTAAGAGGCATTGTAATTTGTAGCTTTAAAGTGACCACGTGATTCCATGAAAAGCCACATTACTGCATTTGAATAGGCTAAATACCTGTAGTTGTATACTTTACATGGATGACTAAAATAACAGGGCAACGTTGTATAGTGGAAATATAAATGAACTCCCAGCAGTAGGAAATTGTCAACACATTTATTTAAGGTACAGTAAGTCTCCTATAGTTACATGTTTTAGTGCTTCTGATGATCACAATACCAATTACTGTAACTTGCACGGTTTCTTTGAAGTTCCAAAGATAATGTCTTTTTCAGCTTTTGAATATGACTTATTTTCTCAGGCTCTTTGATGAACTCCGGTTTTAGTTACACTTATTCTTTCAGAACCTGTCACGTACAGTTACAATGTAATTTGATAAGCTGCTGCAGGGGATTCAAACCGACTGTCACTTGGATCAACCTTATAGTGCTTGTAGCAACAGCACTGACACATTCAGGGGACGCACGGGCACTTTGTATGTATCCTTTGGAAATCTCTGTGAGAAAATGATTCCGTTTCTGAAAAGAATGTTGAAATGATCTGGAAATATTATACAGAGCTATAAGGTATTATCTGACAATGCAATACAAGATCATTTACAGTATGTCGGACTGAAAAGGATTCAGGTTTGCTATGGGGTTTCATTGGTGCGGATTTTTCAATCGAGAAGAGAATCATAATAAAGAAGATGTCCAACTGTGGTGATTTATACAAAGATAAAAACAAAGGTATTTAAAGATTAGTCTTAAAAATATACAGGTGTACAAAGTTGCAGTCTATGTTTTGTTCAGGACATGAGGGCTCATCAGGAAAAATGCATTGCAGGTCACTCTGGCAGCCGAGGGATCATTGCAAAGTTATCTGAAATGTGAATTGAAGCAACTCCTGTGCTACCAAGGGAGGTAACCAAAGTATGTAACAGCAGGGTAGGAAAAACACCCATTTATTCTTAATATAACGTTACTCGAGTCTGTGATACAATATGGTTTTAAACCGGTCAGAAGAGTATAGTGGTTCATTGAAGATCTGCAACTAAACTAAAGCATGATTATTACCAAACCTATTCAGTAAACCAATGGCATAACTAATATTTTTGGGCCCCCCTACAAAAAATGTTTGCCCCCATCTGTAACTCTCTCCCACCTCCTATCTAATTCTCCCCCCTTCTATCTAATTCTCCCCCCTTCTATCTAATTTTCCCCCCTCCTCTCTAACTCTCCCCCCTCCTCTCTAACTCTCTCCTCCTCAAACCTTTAACTCTCCCCACGCCTCCTCTATAACTCTGCCACCCTTCTCCCCTCCTCGTTAAGTCTCTCACTCACTCTCCCCCCCCTCCTCTCTAACTCTCGCTCCGCCCTCCTCACTCAAAATTGTATCTCTATAATACTGGGCGTTAAGCCTCAGGCACAGCCTTGGAACTTCTATTGTCAGCGAAACTCATCCTTACCCACAAACACTTGTCACATCCACATAAAACAGAAGAGACAAAATGGATGACCAGTAATACCAGACCTTCTTTCTTCTGTATAGCCCCCAGTCCATAATTCTTTCACAACCCTTTTTGGAAATAGTTTTATGTGCCCAATTTGAATCTGGGGGGGAGGTGGGGTGGGGTGTGTCCAGGAGCTGTACTATGCTACTATTAACTCTGGGGACCACGTCAGTTCCTGGGTTATTTACCTTTCTATGTACCCAGTAAAATGAAAGTGAAATCAACGATGCCCACTGAAGTCGTCCAATAGGAAGTTGCTATGTCATGCTCGGATTAAATGGTAGCTTCCTATTGGTCCAGGTTTGGATTCCGCAAAAGAGACGAGAAACACTGGCATATAAAAATATAACTATTTATAACAAGTGGACGCCCGTCTGTGAAAAAGCGTTCAGTACCCTCAAGAAAAGCCCCACCGAAGCACCCACTTGGCTTACGCTGACCATGAACTGCCGTATGTATTACATGTAGTTGCAAGTTTCAATGGTCTGGGAGCTGTGCTGCATCAGAAGTACCCTTAGGGACTTCGCCCCATAGCATACGTGAGCCGAAGCTTGACACCCAGTGAACACAACTACCTAGTACACAAACTGGAGTTCCTCGCTCTCAAGTAGGCAGTAGTCGAAAAGCTCCACGACTACCTATATGGAGAACCCTTTGAGGTCCGCACAGATAATAATCCATTGACCTACATTCTAACTTCAGCCAAGCTGGATGCCACCGGCAACCGATCGCTAGCAGCATTGTCAAATTATCAGTACTACGTCAGATGATGGTGTGTGGGAAGAAATCCCTGGCCCTGGGATGCAAGCCATGTGCTCCACGGCTGCTGTAGTAGAGGACCAGATGGCATTCTCTGAGTTGAGAGTAGCAGATTCTCCTGAATGCCAACCCCAGGCGCTTCCTGACACCTGGGGGAGGACACAGAGCGCAAAAACTTCCTCTCCAAGGTGGAAATATCACAAGGAATCTCAAATGGGCAGCATATGTAAAGAAAAAAGAAAGAAAAATAGTGCAACACAATTTAATTATAAAATATAATCGAGCAAGGAGGCTCCAACACACTCACATGCTCCAGGATAAATAAAAGCAATTCAACCACTCTGGGTTCAGACGCTGTGTAAAAGACTCCAGTCAGCTGTTCCTCGCTCTCCACTTCCGCATTCGATCGGCGTCTGACGTCACGAACCGGCTCCCTCAATCTCTAACAGCAAGGGGAGGATCATCTGGCTCCGTGAAGATAAGCACAGCGGAAGATATCCAAGCAGGAGAGCGCTGAGGTAAGGTAGCTGGTATCACAGCAGAGAGTCCGTCAAAGGCACTGACTGCTAACACAAGGTCCAAGCGCATATAGAAAACCATACGCGTTTCATCCAAGGTATGGACTTCTTCAGGGGTGTAAGGATACATGGCAGTGACTCTAGCTTAAATAGTCCCTAAAAGGGGAGGGGATCAATGACGTCACAGCACAAAAATGAATCTAATAGGCTCAGTGTATCTCTACTGACAGCCCTGCTTATATACTAAACAAATCAAAACATCAAATAAGACCAATCGGAACACTATATAAATATTATATAAATCTAAAAGGGGGAGTATTCAATACATAGTAAAATTATATAATAAAAATACATAACTCATGAAATTATACAATGAAAAATACAATGAGAAATTCACAATGAAAAATATAACATTATGAGCCTCATAATGGATCTAGATGGATACAGAAGAGAATCAGTGCATATACATAAAAACAAAAAAGTAAAAACCGGGCGCTTCTTAAACTAAAATGAAACAATATATAGCCTATACAGTGACAGTGACAGTGATATATAAATTTTAAATTTTAAATATGTATCATATGATATGACAAATAACCTCCACCAATAACAGTGAATACAATAGTGATGTGAAATACAATAAATAAAGATAGAAAGTAGCTCTACACCCTTTAAACGGACTGTCCAGGTCCAGGTAGATCTTTTGGTAGGTTGGTATTTGAGTGGAGCGCTGTGTGTCTCGTGAATATGAAAGAAAAAGATATATATAATGGTGCAGATAGTATAAACAAATAAAGTCTCAAGATAACTCTGCAATGGTGTTACTCACAATTGACAATGTCAATATAAGGCGTATCAGAGACACTTCTCTCTCTGATAGGAGCCCTTTAATGGATACCCCCTCAGAGTGGTGTCTTGATGACGTGTCAGGAAGCTTGTTGGTGGTCAGGGTTTTACTCCCAAGGTTTGTATAAAAAAGAGAGAGAGAACGCACAATAGTATAGTATGGTCTAAAATAGTGTATTAGCAGCAATGAATAGACATATGCATGATGCACTCACATTTCCAAAATGTTTTACGTTCGAGGGAGAGTATTGCTGGTTGTAGAGAGTGCCGGTGTCTTCAGGAGCGGCAGAGCACTTCCGCGTGTATCACATGTGTCCGCGTCACGTCCTGTGACGTCTCGGGTTGGGGCGGAAGAAGCTGCCCTGCGTGTCCGTCTCCGTGCCAGCACCTAGCTCCAATGGTCTCTCCAGCTCAGTCACCTCCCACAGTAGATCGATTCTACGCGTTTCGCTGTGGCTTCTTCAGGAATCGGATTTGGTGAACCCCATGTGTCCCTCCTTATATTTATAGTCCATGATCAAATACAGATGGCCAATCAGGGGGTACAATACAATGATTGCCAATCAGTATATGTATTAAAGCATTGGCTAAGGAGGTGTGTTTACAATATCACAATACAATATTAAATAAATACAGACAGGCTCTCATTTGCTAATACAATCAGAGATTATTGCAAAATATACACTCAAATAACTTAATATACTTTAATATGTTTTAATCAAATATGAAATAATAATAATAAAAATGATAAAATATAGTATAAACGGCGCTGGAGGAGGTGGAAGTCTAAATTGGATGAGGAGATAAACAAAATTAGATGCATATAAATTGCATTAAAATTGACATTTCATTCTAAAAAAAATTTTACTAAAATGTTCAGAGCATTAAAAGTAGAATGTAAAAAATGAAAAATGAAACTTATTTAAAATGGTTATATCAAGAAGGCGCCAATGTCTATATCAACATTGAGACCCTTTGGATTTAGGGTCTGCATTTTGTGAATCCAAAATGTTTCCCTTTTAGCTAGTGTATTTAATCTATTGCCCCCTCTCCAATGTGTCGGGACATGCTCTATACCTTTAAAAGTTAAAAATTTGGGATTTGATTGGTGATGTAGACTAAAATGCTTAGAGACATTGTGTGTTAATATACCCTTCTTGATATTTAAAAGATGCTCTAAAATCCGTACTTTAAGAGGCCTTGAGGTACGTCCTATGTATTGGAGACCGCAAGGACATTCTAAAATATAGATAACGAAATCTGTTTTACAATTGATATACCCCTCAATTTTAAAAATTTCACCAGTGATGTTTGATTTAAAACTGATTTTGTCTTTATCTTTATTAATACATGCTTTGCATGTATAACAGCCATAGAAGCCTTTGGGTTTATCTAGCCATGAGTGTGTCTCTTCAGATTTCTTTCTAAAAAATGTTGTTGGTGCTAGCCTACTCTTAAGATTGGGTGCTTTTTTAAAAATGACAACAGGTTTATCTGGTATGTGTTCTTTTAAAACTGCATCGTTTTTTAAAATATGCCAGTGTCTTCCTATAATCTGCTTGATTTGTGATGCTTCTCTATTGTATTGTGTGAGGAAAGCTACATTAAAATTTATATTTTGTGTTATATTTTTTTCCTTTGTGCTTAATATTTCTTTACGGTCTATATCATCCGCTCTTTTGACAGCTTTATTTATAGTCTTCTGATTGTATTTTCTTTCTTTAAATTTGTTTAGAAGAATCTCTGATTGTTCGTGATATATATTATCTTCTGTGCAATTTCTTTTAATTCGTCTTAGCTGTCCATATGGGATATTACGGATCCATTCCGGATTGTGGCAGCTACTCTCTAGTATGAAGTTATTACTATCTACCTTTTTGAAAAAGGTTTTGGTTTTTATTGTATTGTTTTCCACATAAATTGATAAATCTAGAAATTCTAACTCTTCTTTACTCCAATTGGTAGTGAATTTGAGATTTCTTGTATTTTCTCCCATATGTGTGAAAAAAACTTCAAGTTCCTCTATGCTGCCTCTCCATATGAACAGAATATCATCTATAAAACGATTCCATGAGACCAAGTTTGCACCAAATTTCTGGTTGGACCAGATGTAATCGTCCTCCCAGACTCCCATAAAAAGGTTCGCATAACTTGGTGCAAACTTGGTCCCCATTGCGGTTCCTTGTTTTTGCAAATAATATCTATTATTAAACCAGAAATAATTCTTCTCCAGGATGAAGGATATAGATTCAAGCAGAAAGTTGATCTGTTCATCCTTCATCTCAATATCTTTTCTTAATATACTGTCAATAGCTTTTAACCCATCTGAGTGTACAATGGAAGTATACAGGGATGTGACATCCGCTGTTACCAAAACGTATTCCTCACTCCATTTAATATTATCTAAAATGTTTATCACATCTGTTGTATCTTTTACATAGGATTTGAGAGTACTGACATATTTTTGTAGATGACAGTCAATATAGTGTGATAAATTACTTGTTAAAGACTCTATACCTGATATAATTGGTCGGCCTGGTGGGTTTATTGGATCCTTATGTATCTTCGGGAGAATGTAGAATAGCGGGAGTTTTGCATTTTCATTCCAGAGATATTTATATTCTCCTTCATTTAGGATTCCCTGTTCTTTTCCTTTGATTAATAATACTTTCAGGTCGTTGGAGAAACGCTTTGTTGGATTATCCTTTAATACTAAATATGTGTTTGTATCTCCTAAGATTCTATTGGCTTCTCCCTCATAATAAATACGATCCATAATAACAACTCCCCCACCTTTATCTGCCTGTTTAATAACAATATTTTCATTCACAGTTAAGTCTTCTAATGCTTCCCTTTCTTTTTTTGTTAAATTATGTTTAAATTTTGTAGGCTGTTGTGTCAAAAGATTAAAATCATTAAGTACCATTTGATAAAATACTTCTAAAAAATGACCTTTTTCATGACTAGGATAAAAAGTAGATTTTGGTTTCAGTGCAGTATGTTTAAAATTGTCATTGGTTCTGTTTAAGGGTAATTGTTCGTTCGTATTACTAATTTCTCTCTTAATTGATGTTTGATTTAAAAAATGTCTTTGTACGGTAAGTTTCCTTAAAAACAAATTAGCATCAATAAAAAGTTTAAAATTATTTGGACCAACAGTGGGTGCAAACGTGAGGCCCTTTGAAATAACATTTTGTTGAAATTCAGTTAAAATTAGTTTACTTAAGTTAAAAATGTTCTTTGTATTTTTGTTGTCAATTTTATTTAATATGTTTCGTCGTCTTCCTCTTCCTCCTCCTCTTTTTCCTCTATTCTTCTCTTTTTTATTTCCACAGGGGATTTGTCTACCTCTAGTGGAGAGAAGCGATTCTGTGTTGCCCACAAATCTGTGGACCTCCCTATCCCTAAAAAATTGGCCTGTGCTGGTTCTGAGATGTTGTGTCGTTTTAATGTATTGTTTTTAGAACTCTTTACTACTGTGTCTTTATGACGAATAGTATCTTCTCTTTTTTGTAGGGGTTTCTGATATTTGGAGTGTGGGTGTGTCATAGGTATTTTATTTGAAGTGCTTGCTATAGCATTCTCCTCTCTGTGTGTAATGTTTTCTCTCTTTGAATTGTCTATTTTGTTTGGTTCAGGATGATAGATTTTATCAGCATTTCTTTTAGTGTTCCAATTATATTTTGTACCTTTGGCATAGTCATCTTCATCCCTTTTGTATTTAATTTGTTTGTTAGTCACTAGATTATTTTCAAGGGATTCTAACCTTTTTTGTAGTGTGATATCATTTTCTTTAAATACAGGATGACTCATCAGGGGTTCTATAGTATCTTTTATAATGCTGATTTCCTTGTCCAAAATAGCTAATTTCTTTTGATGTTGGGATATAATGAGTTTCATGAGTTCCTGCGATGCATTGTCTAGGATATTGTCCCATGAACTCATGAATGCCATATCATCAAGATCAAAAGATGGTTTTTTTCTTAAATCTTAGACCTCTTGGGATAAGTTTGTTGGATATATATTGGTCTAAAAAAAGTGTATCTATCCATTTCCTTGTGTCCTTAAATAACAATGCTTCCAATTTGGTAAATTCCCTATTCAAAATTTCTCTTTCACTCAATTGCATAGAATTTGCTTGTGGAAGAGAAAAATCCAATTTTAAATTTCTTTGTTGTCTTCTAGTGAAGACATTGGAGTTTGTACCCTCCATTTCACAATATAAGATGCAGCCTCAGGTTTTATGAACAAAGATATGTAGAAACAAAAAAGTAAAAACCGGGCGCTTCTTAAACTAAAATGAAACAATATATAGTCTATACAGTGACAGTGACAGTGATATATAAATTTTAAATTTTAAATATGTATCATATGATATGACAAATAACCTCCACCAATAACAGTGAATACAATAGTGATGTGAAATACAATAAATAAAGATAGAAAGCAGCTCTACACCCTTTAAACGGACTGTCCAGGTCCAGGTAGATCTTTTGGTAGGTTGGTATTTGAGTGGAGCGCTGTTTGTCTCGTGAATATGAAAGAAAAAGATATATATAATGGTGCAGATAGTATAAACAAATAAAGTCTCAAGATAACTCTGCAATGGTGTTACTCACAATTGACAATGTCAATATAAGGCGTATCAGAGACACTTCTCTCTCTGATAGGAGCCCTTTAATGGATACCCCCTCAGAGTGGTGTCTTGATGACGTGTCAGGAAGCTTGTTGGTGGTCAGGGTTTTACTCCCAAGGTTTGTATAAAAAAGAGAGAGAGAACGCACAATAGTATAGTATGGTCTAAAATAGTGTATTAGCAGCAATGAATAGACATATGCATGATGCACTCACATTTCCAAAATGTTTTACGTTCGAGGGAGAGTATTGCTGGTTGTAGAGAGTGCCGGTGTCTTCAGGAGCGGCAGAGCACTTCCGCGTGTATCACATGTGTCCGCGTCACGTCCTGTGACGTCTCGGGTTGGGGCGGAAGAAGCTGCCCTGCGTGTCCGTCTCCGTGCCAGCACCTAGCTCCAATGGTCTCTCCAGCTCAGTCACCTCCCACAGTAGATCGATTCTACGCGTTTCGCTGTGGCTTCTTCAGGAATCGGATTTGGTGAACCCCATGTGTCCCTCCTTATATTTATAGTCCATGATCAAATACAGATGGCCAATCAGGGGGTACAATACAATGATTGCCAATCAGTATATGTATTAAAGCATTGGCTAAGGAGGTGTGTTTACAATATCACAATACAATATTAAATAAATACAGACAGGCTCTCATTTGCTAATACAATCAGAGATTATTGCAAAATATACACTCAAATAACTTAATATACTTTAATATGTTTTAATCAAATATGAAATAATAATAATAAAAATGATAAAATATAGTATAAACGGCGCTGGAGGAGGTGGAAGTCTAAATTGGATGAGGAGATAAACAAAATTAGATGCATATAAATTGCATTAAAATTGACATTTCATTCTAAAAAAAAATTTTACTAAAATGTTCAGAGCATTAAAAGTAGAATGTAAAAAATGAAAAATGAAACTTATTTAAAATGGTTATATCAAGAAGGCGCCAATCATGAGAGCCTGTCTGTATTTATTTAATATTGTATTGTGATATTGTAAACACACCTCCTTAGCCAATGCTTTAATACATATACTGATTGGCAATCATTGTATTGTACCCCCTGATTGGCCATCTGTATTTGATCATGGACTATAAATATAAGGAGGGACACATGGGGTTCACCAAATCCGATTCCTGAAGAAGCCACAGCGAAACGCGTAGAATCGATCTACTGTGGGAGGTGACTGAGCTGGAGAGACCATTGGAGCTAGGTGCTGGCACGGAGACGGACACGCAGGGCAGCTTCTTCCGCCCCAACCCGAGACGTCACAGGACGTGACGCGGACACATGTGATACACGCGGAAGTGCTCTGCCGCTCCTGAAGACACCGGCACTCTCTACAACCAGCAATACTCTCCCTCGAACGTAAAACATTTTGGAAATGTGAGTGCATCATGCATATGTCTATTCATTGCTGCTAATACACTATTTTAGACCATACTATACTATTGTGCGTTCTCTCTCTCTTTTTTATACAAACCTTGGGAGTAAAACCCTGACCACCAACAAGCTTCCTGACACGTCATCAAGACACCACTCTGAGGGGGTATCCATTAAAGGGCTCCTATCAGAGAGAGAAGTGTCTCTGATACGCCTTATATTGACATTGTCAATTGTGAGTAACACCATTGCAGAGTTATCTTGAGACTTTATTTGTTTATACTATCTGCACCATTATATATATCTTTTTCTTTCATATTCACGAGACACACAGCGCTCCACTCAAATACCAACCTACCAAAACATATACATAAAAGGCATATATATTAAAAAACCATAAATATAGATACTATAAGTAAAAAACATATCTTACATATATATATATTAAAATATATATTAAAAACATATATTAAAAAACAGACCTTCTAAAAGAGGATTTTTTTTACATATAATCAAAAATGCACTATAAATAGTTGTTAAAAAGACACTATAAATATTAATTTATTAATTCAAAAAAGAAGCTAAATCTATGTCAATATTTAAACCTAAAGGTTTAAGTGTACATAGTTTATGTATCCAAAAAGTCTCTTTTTGGGAGACTTCCTTGATACGATTGCCTCCCCTCCAATTTAAAGTAACCTGATCTATGCCTATATAGCTCAGACTCTCCGGATTAGACTCATGGAACTGTTTAAAATGTAATGGAACACTGTGGTTCTCCAATCCATTTACAAAGTTCCTAATATGTTCCAGAATTCTAACTCGGAGAGGTCTGATAGTGCGGCCCACATATTGTAGACCGCACGGGCATTGTAATAAATAAATTACAGAGGTACGTTTGCAATTTATAAATGTATTGATTTTAAATACCTCTTTGGTGACTTGGGACATGAAGCAATCTGTTTTGGTTTTGCAAAATTTGCAGGTTTTGCAGCCAGTACACTTAAAAAAAACCCTTAGGTTTTTGACCTAACCACGTATCACTAGTAGGTACTGGTTTAAAAAAAACTAGGAGCAAGTCTATCTTTAATATTTCGTGCTTTGGTATAGATAACTTGCGCACGGTCTGGTAAAAAGTCTTTTAAATATTGATCACTTTTTAAAATGTGCCATTGCTTATTTTAAATTTTATTGATTTTAAAATGATCGCTATTAAATTGAGTGATAAAAGGAATAAAATTCGATTTCATCACTTCACTTGAGTTTAACTTTAAAAGTAGATTTCTGTCAATTTCCCGTACTTGATTTTTTGCTTCACTTAAATCCAAGGGTATATAATCCTTCTCCAAAAATCTTTTTTCTAGCATGGCTGATTGTTCATCAAAAACCTCAATATCTGAGCAATTTTTCCTTAATCTTCTAAATTGTCCCGATGGAATATTTGAGGTCCATTGTGGATGGTGACAACTGTTTTTACTAATAAAATTATTACAGTCAACAGACTTAAAAAAGGTTTTAGTAAAAACTCTTTTATCCGCCACATATAAAACTAGATCAAGATATGAGATACTGGTACGGTCATAAAGATGGGTGAATTTGAGGTTTAGATTATTATTATTATTAAGATATATTAAAAATTCCTCAAGTAATTCAATGGTTCCGTCACATACAATAAGAATATCATCAATATAGCGTTTCCAGGACACCAGGTGCACGTCAAAAGCAAAGCTAGAAAAAAGATTTTTGGAGAAGGATTATATACCCTTGGATTTAAGTGAAGCAAAAAATCAAGTACGGGAAATTGACGGAAATCTACTTTTAAAGTCAAACTCAAGTAAAGTGATGAAATCGAATTTTATTCCTTTTATCACTCAATTTAATAGCGATCAATTTAAAATCAATAAAATTTTAAATAAGCAATGGCACATTTTAAAAAGTGATCAATATTTAAAAGACTTTTTACCAGACTGTGCGCAAGTTATCTATACCAAAGCACGAAATATTAAAGATAGACTTGCTCCTAGTTTTTTGAAACCAGTCCCTACTAGTGATACGTGGTTAGGTCAAAAACCTAAGGGTTTTTTTTACGTGTACTGGCTGCAAAACCTGCAAATTTTGCAAAACCAAAACAGATTGCTTCATGTCCCAAGTCACCAAAGAGGTATTTAAAATCAATACATTTATAAATTGCAAAAGTACCTCTGTTATTTATTTATTGCAATGTCCGTGCGGTCTACAATATGTGGGCCGCACTATCAGACCTCTCCGAGTTAGAATTCTGGAACATATTAGGAACTTTGTAAATGGATTGGAGAACCACAGTGTTCCATTACATTTTAAACAGTTCCATGAGTCTAATCCGGAGAGTCTGAGCTATATAGGCATAGATCAGGTTACTTTAAATTGGAGGGGAGGCAATCGTATCAAGGAAGTCTCCAAAAAAGAGACTTTTTGGATACATAAACTATGTACACTTAAACCTTTAGGTTTAAATATTGACATAGATTTAGCTTATTTTTTGAATTAATAAATTAATATTTATAGTGTCTTTTTAACAACTATTTATAATGAATTTTTGATTATATGTAAAAAAAATCCTCTTTTAGAAGGTCTGTTTTTTAATATATGTTTTTAATATATATTTTAATATATATATGTAAGATATGTTTTTTACTTATAGTATCTATATTTATGGTTTTTTAATATATATATGCCTTTTATGTATATGCACTGATTCTCTTCTGTATCCATCTAGATCCATTATGAGGCTCATAATGTTATATTTTTCATTGTGTATTTCTCATTGTATTTTTCATTGTATAATTTCATGAGTAATGTATTTTTATTATATAATTTTACTATGCATTGAATACTCCCGCTTTTAGATTTATATAATATTTATATAGTGTTCCGATTTGTCTTATTTAATGTTTTGATTTGTTTAGTATATAAGCAGGGCTGTCAGTAGAGATACACTGAGCCTATTAGATTCATTTTTGTGCTGTGACGTTATTGATCCCCTCCCCTTTTAGGGACTATTTAAGCCAGAGTCACTGCCATGTATCCTTACACCCCTGAAGAAGTCTATACCTTGGATGAAATGCGTAGGGTTTTCTATATGCGCTTGGACCTAGTGTCAGTGCATTTGACGGACTCTCTGCTGTGATACCAGCTACCTTACCTCAGTGCTCTCCTGCTTGGATATCTTCCGCTGTGCTGATCTTCACGGAGCCAGATGATCCTCCCCTTGCTGTTAGAGATTGAGGGAGCCAGTTCGTGACGTCAGACGCCGATCGAATGCGGAAGTGGAGAGCGAGGAACAGCTGACTGGAGTCTTTTACACAGCGTCTGAACCCAGAGTGGTTGAATTGCTCTTATTTATCCTGGAGCATGTGAGTGTGTTGGAGCCTCCTTGCTCAATTATATTTTATAATTAAATTGTGTTGCACTATTTTTCTTTCTTTTTTCTTTACATATGCTGCCCATTTGAGATTCCTTGTGTTATTTCCACCTTGGAGAGAGAGTTTTTGCGCTCTGTGTCCTCCCCCAGAAGTTACTTTGAGTGATTGTGAAATCTCTCACACCAGCTGCATCTCCTCTTGGTGATATTTATTTGTTTTTGTTTATATTTATGTATATTTAAGGTTTGCGCTTACTTTCCTTGCACTGCTTCCTGACACCTACTGCCACCCAGATGACCTGTAAATCCTTCCAAATACACGCACAGAGTGGAAGACGATTGTACAGGCTCAGATACGTGACCCAGTGGCTAACACCATATGCCAGGCTCTACACCAGAATAATCCTTCCTTAGTTAAATGTGCTCCCACAGACACTTTCGCAATCCTCATGAAGTAATAGGATAAATTCCAAATGGAGCATGGCCATCTCTACCAGATCGTTCCATACCACAACCATCCCGACCGCCGACTGCTGGTGCTGCCCCGAAGCATGCAGTACCACGTACAAGGGTCCTTGCATGATGATCACGGACACCTAGGGGTGGATAAGACCTTCGGGTTTGTAAGGGATGGCTTCTTCTGGCACAGAATGCGGGAGTCGGTGGAACAGCATTGCTGGAAATGCCTGAGGTGTATCTGGAGGAAGACACTACCCACCCGTGCAGCCCCAAAGGGTCACCTAAAAAGCTCCGGCCCCCTGGATCTAGTCTGTATGGACTTTTTGTGCATCAATCCCGATTCGAGAGGGATCGGGATTGTTCTGGTAGTTACCGACCACTATACACGGTACGCCCAGGCATTCCCAACCAAAGATCAAAAGGCGATAACGGTGGCTAAAGTCCTGTGGGAGAAATACTTCATCCACTACGGCCTCCTGAAGCAGATGCACTCTGACCAGGGCAGAGACTTTGAGAGTAAGCTCATCAAAGAGCTGCTTAAATTGCTCAATATCCAGAAGTCTAGGACCATTCCGTATCACCCTGAAGGAGATGTTCTGCTGGAGAGGTTCAACAGAACGCTGCTCGACATGCTAGGCACTCTCAAAGGTTCGCAAAAGACTGAATGGAGTAGGCATGTTGAAGCTCTGATTCATGCATATAATTGCACCCGACATGAGTCCAAAGGATATACTCCGTACATCATGATGGCACGACTACCCGTGGACATCCGCTTACAGGTATCTACCCTTGGGGTACACAATACTGCTCATTTCAAATATGTTCAGCGAGTTAAAGCCAGTCTGCAACACATCTATCAGCAAGCAGAGAAAGCGTTGGCCCAGTTGAACGCCAGCAACAAATGCCGGTATGATAACAAGGTCCGTTATCAGGAACTAAAGCCTGGAGATGCTGTTCTCCTATGCAATCTAGGCATACCCGGAAAACACAAGCTGGCTGATTGTTGGCGCAACGGAGCCTTTGAAGTCGAGTCCCAGATTCCAGGGTACTAGTCACAGGTGGAAGACATATCAGGTGGTGGTACAGGCTCCACCCACTCAACCTTTTCACAGTACAGCTTGATAGGAAGTTTCTCTAATAGAATAATAACACTAGGTGATATAGCAATAGCATGACTGTCAGGTAATTCCCTTTAAAGTCAAAGGAGAAGGTCACAGCGGGCAGCTTATGAGAAGTCTTCATGTAACTCACTTGGGAGTCCATGCAATAAGAATTCATATAGAGTGGCCCACTCTGCTGTCTACAGGTCTCACAAATAGCCTGTAGTAAATCTGGCATTGCCTATCAACAGATACATCCCTCCGGGGATATTACAGTATGCTTCCTTTGGCTCCATCTTTAACCCGATAAGGGCTTCACGACAAAGAGGGACCAGATCAGTCTGTGCATCAACAAAGACATCAGCGATCACACTTCAAGGAACCTCATCTCCTCTCCCAGCTGGTTACTGGCCAATCGACAAGCGGGACAACCCCCTATGTTGACCCTCCTTTCTAGTCAGAGTCCAAACATGATCGGAAGATTTTCCCAGGTTTTAAAAGTTGTTCCCTATTTTCTGGTGTTTTTTTGCAACTTGCACAGAATTTCTTTTATGCATTAATTGCACACAAAAATACAAAATTTCCAACCTTGCCCCAAGTTGGGAACAATAGTTTGCAACATGCCTCCTACTGGTCCGACTATGCATTGCATATTTAAGAGAATTCTTCCTACCACGTGGTGTAGTTTTATTTTTTAAATCTGATGCTTTATTCAGGAGATATGAGCACATTAAATATTACGTGTCTGGGAAGCATGGTAACCTCAGATGCTAGCAATTAAGAAAACAATTATTTTTAACACCATCATTTAACACCAACATTTTAATATATATATATAAACTGGTGGCGTAAAGTATAGAGTTGGTGGCGGTCCCCTTACGAAAAATATCCATAAGGAGACAACCACCAGGCCCAACACTGATGTATAGATCCAGGAATTCAACCCTTGTAGAACTACAACTAAAAGTCAATTTGATGTTCAAATCATTGCGGTTGAGGACATCGACTATTGGCCCTCTAGCACCACTGACATATTTACTGAGTATATATATTATTATCAGTTTATTAGTGTCACGGTAGCTTGAGACAGGCTGTAATTTACACCAAAACTATATATAAATATATATATATACCTGGGTTTGAACTGGGACGAGACTTAGATATGATAAATATAATTTATTCCTTGATAAAGGTGAACACAGCAGATTATACAAATAACAACAAAATATAGACACTTACTTAAAGATTAGGACAGAAGGCCATCAGGACACAGACTTGGCCACTTCTCCCAGATTTCAGTTGACATCACAGCAAAACAGGCAGGACACATGCATGGCATTTCTTCTCAGCAATCAAGATGGTATAGCACAACAACAGGCCTGATGACATGCAGGCATGAAGATCATTTGCATGAAGAACAGTGAAGAACCATGAAGCACTTTGCATGAACAACAACCTGGATAAAAGGGTGGCTCTGACTTATATATCATTTTAATCAGAAAAGGAGGGAAGGGAAACACAAAAATGACTGTGCACCCTAAAAGAATTCACTTATATGCACACCAAACTAGTGTAAAAAATAACTTTTAATAAATTCCTTAAAACATATATTACCAAAGTAATGTGTAATGTGGATTAGAAATGTATTAAATCAGAAATATCTGGCATCCATGTCTTTGATTATTGAATCGTGCTGTCCCAGATGTCTACTTAATAATAGTGGGATACAAGAGACAGGGGATGCTAGAAGTCAGGGTGTTAACCCCTCTCGAGCAACGATGAGACCCAGTAGTGAAATTATATAGTTGTTCATAAGTAGGTGGCCAGCAACTAAAGCTTCCTTGCTGGATGGACCAGCACTGCGCACTGCAATGAAGGCTTAAGTGGGTTAAAGTGCAATTGCCTGGGTAGTAAAGCTATCACATACAGTGTAGGGATAATACAAACATTGCAACATACGTCAGACACAGCAGTGCTGGGGTGAATAGCACATAAAATAACTGTGGAAACACCTCACATAGAGTGCAAGGGAAGCAGGCACACAAACTATGGAAATAAATAAATAAACAGCTAACTACTAGGGTCTATAAGGTTAGAACCAGGAGACTCCAGACACTACATTAAAACAGCTCCAAGTAGGAGACTGACAACATTGCGCGTCCAACGCGCGTTTCCCTCCAGCAAAGGAGCTTCTTCAGGGTCAAATTTTACTGGGGGAGAGAGGTCTGAACCCTTTTATACCCCTTCAAAACCCTAATTACAAAATCAATTGCTATCAGCTGTTTGCACATGCGCACTAATCACACTCACAGAGTGACTCAGCAAAGTAATCAAACTCCAATAAATGAATTATCAAAGATAGTCCCATTCTTTATACCTTTATTCAAGCATATTCCCATCATAATCCGACTCTTCATAGGGTTTTTAAGTCCATAAACTTGTGATCGCCATATCCAGTGTCTACTGCGCATGTGCAGAGACTTAAACAATATTTTAATTCTAGTCCGTGCGCGTCGCGCATGTGCGGGGACTTAGGTGTATTTCCAATCTTTCCGGCTCCATTGCGCATGCGCGAGAACATACAGAACATTTCTATATTTAAGCCGTCACATTGCGCGTTGTATCGTGCCTCCGCGCATGCGCAAGAACTTAGAATTATGGACGGTCTTCCCTCCGTCATGGTGCGCATGCGTTGGGACTTAGAAATAGTTCCTGAAGATTACATAGAGCGCTAGTGCAAGCTGCGCATGCGTAAGAACTTAGAATTTATTATTGCGATCTTTGTGTAATGCGCATGCGCGGACACTTAGAAATTTTTCGGCGATTTCTGGTAATTTGTATTGCGCATGCCCAAGGACTTAGGAAATATGTCAGAAACTGCCCAAACATGATACTAGTCCATGGGAGTTCAAGATTCCTCAGGGGAGTAGGATGTGCATGGATAAAGTGAGGATTAAGCACATACAAGGGGTACTGAGTGTAGATTAAAGATAAGGGTGTACAGAACCTGTGTTTAACATATTGTATTGGTTGACAAATGCAAATAAAATTATTTGCAATCCCCCATATGTATAAAACACAGTGTGTCAACTTTCAATGCAGTGTTGGATACATCGATTAAACAATTTGAAAAAGTGTGACTGTATATGTGTCTATAATTTATTGTCTCTGCTCGTTATATATAACACATATACACACATTACACAGATACTAAACCCGCTACAGGGTTTAGAGCTTAAGTATTATAGTCACTAGTCTAAATAATAATAATACTATAATCTATTTATTATTTCAATACCAAGGCTGGAAATTGTCATAGTGGACAATGAAAATGACAAAACTGGATTTCGGAGAGACAAGAAAAATGTATATGTACATAATGTGAGTTGATGGCAGGGAACATATGTTCGACCAGATAGTCCCTTGCTTAAATGAAGGGCGTAAAAGTAAACCCCTCATTAATACCGTTGGGGCTCCTAGTTTTTAGCTTGTAGATCCATTCTGCTTCGATACGAAGCAGGGATTGGTCAGTGTTTCCACCTCTCATGGGACATTTCAACTGATAGATGCCCATGAATTTGATGGCATTAATGTCGCCGTCATGACATTGTGTAACATGTCTAGCCACGGATGTCTCAGCAGAGTGTTTGATGGAATTAATGTGTTCAAGAACACGTCTGCGTAGCTGTCTGGTCGTCTTACCAACGTATCTCTTACCACAGTTACATGTGATAAGGTAGATAACGTTGGTGGTGCGGCAATTAATAAAACTATCCACACAGAATTGTGAAGTATTGTCATGATTGGCGAATGTTTTGCCAACATTGATGTATCTGCACGCTTTACATCCCTAGCAACGGTACATGCCTTTCACGGGACTCAACCAAGTGGTGGTCCTTGCCCGCTGGAAGTGGCTGTTCACTAGGGAATCCCATAGGTTCCTAGACCGCCTGCTGGTAATAATGGGTCTAGGGCCAATAACTTTCGCTGGTAATAATGGGTCTAGGGCCAATAACTTTCGCCTGAAGAAGATGCCAATGTCTAGCAAAGATCTGTTTAATGGCCCACCATCTTTTTTTAAAGGTGCCGATGACTCTGATTGTTTTATCCTGTACCTTCTCCTTATTACTGGACAGGAGTGAGGCCCTGTCACTGTGTAGTGCCCGATGGTAAGCCTTATTCAATGTTTTGATGCTATAACCACGGTTGAGGAACCTGGATCGAAGTTCTTTGGATTGAGTGGTAAATTCTTCGATCGTAGAGCAGTTACGCCGGAGACAGAGGTACTGCCCTATTGGAATACCCGCTACCAAACTCCTGGGATGCTGGCTCTGTGCCAGTAACAAACTGTTGGTTGCTGTGCTTTTCCTAAACACCTTAGTTTGTATGTTACGCTCATGATCAACATAGATATTCAAATCTAGGAATGTTATTGAGGTGGTACTCAGCACGGTGGTAAGCCTCAAGTTCAGCGTGTTTGTATTCAGCTTCTCAACAAATTCATGCAACAGTTGACTGGTTCCTTCCCAGAGTAGCAGGATATCATCTATGTACCTGATCCACATAGAGATGTGGTCAGTGTACATAGATAGTTCCTCATTAGAAACGTAGGTACGCTCCCACCAGCCCAGGTACAAGTTGGCATACGTTGGTGCACAGGCTGTGCCCATTGCCGTACCTTGGGTCTGGTGGTAATACAGCCCATCGAAAACAAAGTAATTGTGTGTTAGAACGTAGTTCAGTAGGTCTAACACGAATGAGTTGTGTCTATTAAACCTACGGTCCCTAGTTGTTAGAAAATGTCTGACAGCAGTAAGACCATTCTTGTGGACGATGGAAGTATATAATGATTCAACATCTAAGCTCACAAGGATGGTCTGAGATGTGACATGGATGCCATCCAGTCTCTTTAGTGTGTCTTTCGTATCCTGTACATACGATGGGAGGCTGATGACAAAATCCCTCAGGACCTTGTCCAGATATATTCTGCTGCCTTCGGACAAACAATTGTTGCCCGAGACAATTGGGCGACCAGGAGGGGACTGTAGGCGTTTATGTACCTTAGGTAGGGTATAGAACGTCGCCACAGTTGGTGACCTGCGGTACATAAAATCAAACTCACTTCGGCTTATCATGTCTGAGTCGAGAGCATCCTGTAAGATGTTCAACAGTTCTAATTTATATTCGGATGTGGGACTACGTTCCAGGATCTCATAGCAATCTTTGTCATTGAGAAGTCTCATGTTCTCCTTAACATAGGCTTCAGTATCTAGTATAACGATGTTACCACCTTTGTCAGATGGTTTGATAGTGTAGGCCTTGTTAGACATTAAGTCTCTTAGGCCAGTTCTTTCCTCAAATGTGAGGTTATTATCAGACTTGTAATGTTTTGGTTCGGCTTCAAGGTCCCTAGTAACACAGCCAACAAATAATTCAACAGCCGGACAGATGGTAATGGGTGGAGTAAAGTGGCTCTTGGTCTTAAGGTGAGTAAAAGGACCAGTTATGTCACTATCAGGTACAATGTTTTGGTCAAACAACTGACAGAGATCCTCAACATCTTGTCTTTCCTGTACAGTCATTCCATCTGTGAGTGCATTTGGGTTATTAGCAATACGTTTAGAATGAAATTTATGTAGCAATAGCCTTCTGCCAAAGAGGTTCAGATCCTTCACCCACTCGAATAGATTGAAATCCGAAGTGGGTGAAAAGGATAATCCCTTCCTTAACAGATTGAGTTGACTGTCACTAAAGGAATGATTGGACAGATTGAAAACTTGCAGGGCATCATTGTCTATAAAGGTATTTGTCATTGGGTGGGTACATTCGCCAATCATGACAATACTTCACAATTCTGTGTTGATAGTTTTATTAATTGCCGCACCACCAACGTTATCTACCTTATCACATGTAACTGTGGTAAGAGATACGTTGGTAAGACGACCAGGCAGCTACGCAGACGTGTTCTTGAACACATTAATTCCATCAAACACTCTGCTGAGACATCCGTGGCTAGACATGTTACACAATGTCATGACGGCGACATTAATGCCATCAAATTCATGGGCATCTATCAGTTGAAATGTCCCATGAGAGGTGGAAACACTGACCAATCCCTGCTTCGTATCGAAGCAGAATAGATCTACAAGCTAAAAACTAGGAGCCCCAACGGTCTTAATGAGGGGTTTACTTTTACGCCCTTCATTTAAGCAAGGGACTATCTGGTCGAACATATGTTCCCTGCCATCAACTCACATTATGTATATATACATTTTTCTTGCCTCTCCGATATCCAGTTCTGTAATTTTCATTGAATACAAAAAGGATGGGGGAGCACAATAGTTGGAAACAAGCAGTGTTGTAGAACTAGTAATTGCTTTTAAAATAAAGTAATTATATCCTGAGCGAGTGTGGTAGCTCAGGTGTCTAATGTCTAATTTGAATGGTTCGTATGTATTGGTGAAAGGGTAGAATAAAAGTATATATAACTTACACGGCCTTGTGTAAGCCCAATCGCATCAAGGTTTCTTTCGGAATCCCGTGTGCTTCTGGTGAGGCTTTTCTTCTTGCGATGTGGGTTCTTCTTCTTGATGTATAGGCTGCTTGCTTCGATGGTTCAGAGTTCCGCTCCAGGAGGATTTCCTCTCGTATAAACAGAAAGGAGGATAGGGTTAACACATATACATATATATACGTCAATGTGGGGGAGGGGATGGTGTGTTTATGGACCACCATAAAAATATATATTATACTCCGGCACTCACACGGGCTGGTGTGAGTGTACTCTCATCTTGGTATCTTGTTTACTTGTGGGTGTTACCCAATTAGTATCAGGTGATGAAAGGGAGGGGTACAATGGTATATATGGTAAATATAACACAATACTCACACGGGCCAGTGTGAGTGCACACTTCTAGCGGTATCTTTGTTCTTCTGTTCCTGATGTAGCTAATGGTGAAGATGGGGTTTAACGCATATAAAAGACACTAGGGTCTGGAGGGTGTAAACTAACTTTAATAAAAAACAAAAGAAATAAAAACAAAAACAAACGTTTCTTGGGGAGGTAAAAGCAAAGGGGGGACAGTATGGTGTATAGTAGTAGGGGATCTCGCCTTCTGCGTCCGGATGGGGAGCTGCAACTACACCTCTGTCTCCTCTGTGATGTGCTGTTAAAATGTTCCAGGTAAAAGAGCAACGCGTTTCGTCCAAGTACTGGACTTCCTCAGGCTCTGTAGATGTAATGCCCTCTAATTTTCATTGTCCACTATGACAATTTCCAGCCTTGGTATTGAAATAATAAATAGATTACAGTATTATTATTATTTAGACTAGTGACTATAATACTTAAGCTCTAAACCCTGTAGCGGGTTTAGTATCTGTGTAATGTGTGTACAGTATATGTGTTATATATAACGAGCAGAGACAATAAATTATAGACACATATACAGTCACACTTTTTCAAATTGTTTAATCGATGTATCCAACACTGCATTGAAAGTTGACACACTGTGTTTTATACATATGGGGGATTGCAAATAATTTTATTTGCATTTGTCAACCAATACAATATGTTAAACACAGGTTCTGTACACCCTTATCTTTAATCTACACTCAGTACCCCTTGTATGTGCTTAATCCTCACTTTATCCATGCACATCCTACTCCCCTGAGGAATCTTGAACTCCATGGACTAGTATCATGTTTGGGCAGTTTCTGACATATTTCCTAAGTCCTTGGGCATGCGCAATACAAATTACCAGAAATCACCGAAAAATTTCTAAGTGTCCGCGCATGCGCATTACACAAAGATCGCTATAATAAATTCTAAGTTCTTACGCATGCGCAGCTTGCACTAGCGCTCTATGTAATCTTCAGGAACTATTTCTAAGTCCCAACGCATGCGCACCATGATGGAGGGAAGACCGTCCATAATTCTAAGTTCTTGCGCATGCGCGGAGGCACGATACAACGCGTAATGTGACGGCTTAAATATAGAAATGTTCTCTATGTTCTCGCGCATGCGCAATGGAGCCGGAAAGATTGGAAATACACCTAAGTCCCCGCGCATGCGCGACGTGCACGGACTAGAATTAAAATATTGTTTAAGTCTCTGCACATGCGCAGTAGACACAGGATATGGCGATCACAAGTTTATGGACTTAAAAACCCTATGAAGAGTCGGATTATAATGGGAATATGCTTGAATAAAGGTATAAAGAATGGGACTATCTTTGATAATTCATTTATTGGAGTTTGATTACTTTGCTGAGTCAGTCTGTGAGTGTGATTAGTGCGCATGTGCAAACAGCTGATAGCAATTGCTTTTGTAATTAGGGTATTGAAGGGGTATAAAAGGGTTCAGACCTCTCTCCCCCAGTAAAATTTGTCCCTGAAGAAGCTCCTTTGCTGGAGGGAAACGCGCGTTGGACGCGCAATGTTGTCAGTCTCCTACTTGGAGCTGTTTTAATGTAGTGTCTGGAGTCTCCTGGTTCTAACCTTATAGACCCTAGTAGTTAGCTGTTTATTTATTTATTTCCATAGTTTGTGTGCCTGCTTCCCTTGCACTCTATGTGAGGTGTTGCCACAGTTATTTTATGTGCTATTCACCCCAGCACTGCTGTGTCTGACGTATGTTGCAGTGTTTGTATTATCCCTACACTGTATGTGCTAGCTTTACTACCCAGGCAATTGCACTTTAACACACTTAAGCCTTCATTGCAGTGCGCAGTGGTGGTCCATCCAGCAAGGAAGCTTTAGTTGCTGGCCACCTACTTATGAACAACTATATAATTTCACTACTGGGTCTCATCGTTGCTCCAGAGGGGTTAACACCCTGACTTCTAGCATCCCCTGTCTCTTGTATCCCACTATTATTAAGTAGACATCTGGGACAGCACGATTCAATAATCAAAGACATGGATGCCAGATATTTCTGATTTAATATATTTCTAATCCACATTACACATTACTTTGGTAATATATGTTTTAAGAAATTTATTAAAAGTTATTTTTTACACTAGTTTGGTGTGCATATAAGTGAATTCTTTTAGGGTGCATAGTCATTTTTGTGTTTCCCTTCCCTCCTTTTCTGATTCACTTTTCAGTTCACAGTTTGCACCCATCCTTTTGATTACCTCACTTAAATATTTGATTACATTACTCAATTGGTATGGTCCTGTGATCACTCCCTATCCCTCCGTTGTTTCTATAAGTGAATTTTTTTTGGGGTACTCTATTTAACCCCGTCTAGGGAGTGGATCCATCTCGCATACGTACCATGGCTGGTTATTTGACTAGTGGCATGGATATGTCTGGCTGGCAAGATGAGGCAAGAAATTTCTTTACTAAAATATCACAGGGTACCTCTGATACAGGTCACGACATTGTAAATTATTTTCGTAACATTTCCCAACTCTTGCGTACTCAGTCCCAAGTCTGGTGGGAGATCACAAGTCTACAAAGTTACCTGGACTCTAATATGATCCCCAGAGGACTTAGATTGAAATTAAGTCCTGCCTATCACATCACTTCTCAGGACTTTATTAAAAAGTGGGAAGACACCTTGTCCAGATGCTCTAATGAGCTTATGAATCTCCTCATTGACCATGAGAAGTCAAGGTTAGATGTGACTAATAAAGATCTTGATGTCAACCTTAAGGACCTCAGTAAATATAACCAACTACAGGAATTTGAGGAGATGGAGAAAAAACTGGAAACTAATATGATCAAGTTCAGACAAGAGTTGAAGGATAGAAAACATTCTAAATATTTACGTGACACCAATGATTACGAGCAGGGTACAGTCTACAGATACCCTATTAGGTCTAGAAGAAGAGGCACTTACTCTGATTATTCCTCATCAGAGACAGATGCCTCTGATAATGAACAAAAGGGCACCAGACCAAACAAAAGGGCACCAAACCAAAGGGTTCTAACAAAGGTAGAGGTAGCAAGACCACTAAATATCCCCAGGTTGGTTTTTTAGCGCAGGCTCTCCAAAACGTAAAACCAGGAGAGGAAAAAAGGTCTTTAAGAACAAAGAAAAATCCCAATGCACCCACCCAATGACAAATACCTTTATAGACAATGATGCCCTGCAAGTTTTCAATCTGTCCAATCATTCCTTTAGTGACAGTCAACTCAATCTGTTAAGGAAGGGATTATCCTTTTCACCCACCTCGGATTTCAATCTATTCGAGTGGGTGAAGGATCTGAACCTCTTTGGCAGAAGGCTATTGCTACATAAATTTCATTCTAAACGTATTGCTAATAACCCAAATGCACTCACAGATGAAATGACTGTACAGGAAAGACAAGATGTTGAGGATCTCTGTCAGTTGTTTGACCAAAAAATTGTACCTGATAGTGACATAACTGGTCCTTTTACTCACCTTAAGACCAAGAGCCACTTTACTCCACCCATTACCATCTGTCCGGCTGTTGAATTATTTGTTGGCTGTGTTACTAGGGACCTTGAAGCCGAACCAAAACATTACAAGTCTGATAATAACCTCACATTTGAGGAAAGAACTGGCCTAAGAGACTTAATGTCTAACAAGGCCTACACTATCAAACCATCTGACAAAGGTGGTAACATCGTTATACTAGATACTGAAGCCTATGTTAAGGAGAACATGAGACTTCTCAATGACAAAGATTGCTATGAGATCCTGGAACGTAGTCCCACATCCGAATATAAATTAGAACTGTTGAACATCTTACAGGATGCTCTTGACGCAGACATGATAAGCCGAAGTGAGTTTGATTTTATGTACCGCAGGTCACCAACTGTGGCGACGTTCTATACCCTACCTAAGGTACATAAACGCCTACAGTCCCCTCCTGGTCGCCCAATTGTCTCGGGCAACAATTGTTTGTCCGAAGGCAGCAGAATATATCTGGACAAGGTCCTGAGGGATTTTGTCATCAGCCTCCCATCGTATGTACAGGATACGAAAGGCACACTAAAGAGACTGGATGGCATCCATGTCACATCTCAGACCATCCTTGTGAGCTTAGATGTTGAATCATTATATACTTCCATCGTCCACAAGAATGGTCTTACTGCTGTCAGACATTTTCTAACAACTAGGGACCGTAGGTTTAATAGACACAACTCATTCGTGTTAGACCTACTGAACTACGTTCTAACACACAATTACTTTGTTTTCGATGGGCTGTATTACCACCAGACCCAAGGTACGGCAATGGGCACAGCCTGTGCACCAACGTATGCCAACTTGTACCTGGGCTGGTGGGAGCGTACCTACGTTTTTAATGAGGAACTATCTATGTACACTGACCACATCTCTATGTGGATCAGGTACATAGATGATATCCTGCTACTCTGGGAAGGAACCAGTCAACTGTTGCATGAATTTGTTGAGAAGCTGAATACAAACACGCTGAACTTGAGGCTTACCACCGTGCTGAGTACCACCTCAATAACATTCCTAGATTTGAATATCTATGTTGATCATGAGCGTAACATACAAACTAAGGTGTTTAGGAAAAGCACAGCAACCAACAGTTTGTTACTGGCACAGAGCCAGCATCCCAGGAGTTTGGTAGCGGGTATTCCAATAGGGCAGTACCTCCGTCTCCGGCGTAACTGCTCTACGATCGAAGAATTTACCACTCAATCCAAAGAACTTCGATCCAGGTTCCTCAACCGTGGTTATAGCATCAAAACATTGAATAAGGCTTACCATCGGGCACTACACAGTGACAGGGCCTCACTCCTGTCCAGTAATAAGGAGAAGGTACAGGATAAAACAATCAGAGTCATCGGCACCTTTAAAAAAAGATGGTGGGCCATTAAACAGATCTTTGCTAGACATTGGCATCTTCTTCAGGCGAAAGTTATTGGCCCTAGACCCATTATTACCAGCGAAAGTTATTGGCCCTAGACCCATTATTACCAGCAGGCGGTCTAGGAACCTACGGGATTCCCTAGTGAACAGCCACTTCCAGCGGGCAAGGACCACCACTTGGTTGAGTCCCGTGAAAGGCATGTACCGTTGCTAGGGATGTAAAGCGTGCAGATACATCAATGTTGGCAAAACATTCGCCAATCATGACAATACTTCACAATTCTGTGTGGATAGTTTTATTAATTGCCGCACCACCAACGTTATCTACCTTATCACATGTAACTGTGGTAAGAGATACGTTGGTAAGACGACCAGACAGCTACGCAGACGTGTTCTTGAACACATTAATTCCATCAAACACTCTGCTGAGACATCCGTGGCTAGACATGTTACACAATGTCATGACGGCGACATTAATGCCATCAAATTCATGGGCATCTATCAGTTGAAATGTAACATGAGAGGTGGAAACACTGACCAATCCCTGCTTCGTATCGAAGCAGAATGGATCTACAAGCTAAAAACTAGGAGCCCCAACGGTCTTAATGAGGGGTTTACTTTTACGCCCTTCATTTAAGCAAGGGACTATCTGGTCGAACATATGTTCCCTGCCATCAACTCACATTATGTATATATACATTTTTCTTGTCTCTCCGAAATCCAGTTTTGTCATTTTCATTGTCCACTATGACAATTTCCAGCCTTGGTATTGAAATACTAAATAGATTACAGTATTATTATTATTTAGACTAGTGACTATAATACTTAAGCTCTAAACCCTGTAGCGGGTTTAGTATCTGTGTAATGTGTGTATATGTGTTATATATAACGAGCAGAGACAATAAATTATAGACACATATACAGTCACACTTTTTCAAATTGTTTAATCGATGTATCCAACACTGCATTGAAAGTTGACACACTGTGTTTTATACATATGGGGGATTGCAAATATTTTTATTTGCATTTGTCAACCAATACAATATGTTAAACACAGGTTCTGTACACCCTTATCTTTAATCTACACTCAGTACCCCTTGTATGTGCTTAATCCTCACTTTATCCATGCACATCCTACTCCCCTGAGGAATCTTGAACTCCCATGGACTACACTGGCGACACACTTTATTCGAGCTCGGCTAGTCCCACGAATTCGGGTATACCCGGGTGTATTGAGGTTTGTGACTGTTTTCTGCCCGAGTGCATTGAGGTATTTTCCAGGCAGGGATTGAAGCATTTTATTCCCGCTGGCTGCAATACTACACAGTATATATATATATACTGCATTACAATTCATGAATTTATGCCCTCTGGTAGACACGCGAAGCATTGCAGCCTATTAAATCCTAATCATTATCATTTAACAGATCAGCCGCCCGTCAGCCAGGCATGAAGCCAGGCTGGGAAGTCAAACACAACGGGGCTTGTCAGAGGTGAGGAGCGGCGCATTCCAGGTATCTGCCAGGTACATACTGGGTATTTGCTCGAATAAAGTATGTCGGTGCAGTAGTATCATGTTTGGGCAGTTTCTGACATTTTTCCTAAGTCCTTGGGCATGTACAATACAAATTACCAGAAATCGCCGAATAATTTCTAAGTGTCCGCGCATGCGCATTACACAAAGATCGCTATAATAAATTCTAAGTTCTTACGCATGCGCAGCTTGCACTAGCGCTCTATGTAATCTTCAGGAACTATTTCTAAGTCCCAACGCATGCGCACCATGACGGAGGGAAGACTGTCCATAATTCTAAGTTCTTGCTCATGCGCGGAGGCACGATACAACGCGCAATGTGACGGCTTAAATATAGAAATGTTCTCTATGTTCTCGCGCATGCGCAATGGAGCCGGAAAGATTGGAAATACACCTAAGTCCCCGCGCATGCGCGACACGCACGGACTAGAATTAAAATATTGTTTAAGTCTCTGCACATGCGCAGTAGACACTGGATATGGCGATCACAAGTTTATGGACTTAAAAACCCTATGAAGAGTCGGATTATGATGGGAATATGCTTGAATAAAGGTATAAAGAATGGGACTATCTTTGATAATTCATTTATTGGAGTTTGATTACTTTGCTGAGTCAGTCTGTGAGTGTGATTAGTGCGCATGTGCAAACAGCTGATAGCAATTGATTTTGTAATTAGGGTATTGAAGGGGTATAAAAGGGATCAGACCTCTCTCCCCTAGTAAAATTTGTCCCTGAAGAAGCTCCTTTGCTGGAGGGAAACGCGCGTTGGACGCGCAATGTTGTCAGTCTCCTACTTGGAGCTGTTTTAATGTTGTGTCTGGAGTCTCCTGGTTCTAACCTTATAGACCCTAGTAGTTAGCTGTTTATTTATTTATTTCCATAGTTTGTGTGCCTGCTTCCCTTGCACTCTATGTGAGGTGTTTCCACAGTTATTTTATGTGCTATTCACCCCAGCACTGCTGTGTCTGACGTATGTTGCAGTGTTTGTATTATCCCTACACTGTATGTGCTACCTTTACTACCCAGGCAATTGAACTTTAACACACTTAAGCCTTCATTGCAGTGCGCAGTGCTGGTCCATCCAGCAAGGAAGCTTTAGTTGCTGGCCACCTACTTATGAACAACTATATAATTTCACTACTGGGTCTCATCGTTGCTCCAGAGGGGTTAACACCCTGACTTCTAGCATCCCCTGTCTCTTGTATCCCACTATTATTAAGTAGACATCTGGGACAGCACGATTCAATAATCACAGACATGGATGACAGATGTTTCTGATTTAATAAATTTTTAATCCACATTACACATTACTTTGGTAATATATGTTTTAAGGAATTTATTAAAAGTTATTTTTTACACTAGTTTGGTGTGCATATAAGTGAATTCTTTTAGGGTGCACAGTCATTTTTGTGTTTCCTTTCCCTCCTTTTCTGATTCACTTTTCAGTTCACAGTTTGCTCCCATCCTTTTGATTACCTCACTTAAATATTTGATTACATTACTCAATTGGTATGGTCCTGTGATCACTCCCTATCCCTCCGTTGTTTCTATATATCATTTTAAGCCTTGTACCCCAGCTTACGGCGCCGTGCCGTCTAGTAAAATCCCCTTTGAAGCTTTTGAAGCTGACGTTGGGCTTCCAGGGTCCAGTGTGAAAAGTTACACTTACTCTGCTTAATTCCTTTTGTCCGTTGGGCCAAGCATAAGCAATTAGCCACTTAGCCTATGATGACCAGGCTTGTAAATTATGGCATTCCTGCTCATTATCATAGCAGGGGGTTGCAGTTTCTCAGAACTCAACCAAAATTTCATATTTACTGCAAATCACCTCATAACTTGAGTTCAGTAATACATACAGTCAGGTGAGATATATTAATACAGTCCGTCCCACTTGACGCTCGCAGAGAGACCCAACATTACAGTGTAATATGAAAATTAATAGAGATATTAATATCTGGCATTTAGCAGCAGTTACATATACAGTGTTTAGATTCAAAAAGATTTGCTAAATCCCACGAATACAAATATGTAGCTCATAGCCGGTTCCGCCAAGGACATCTCATAATATTCTTCTATTTAATAAAGTTACTCATTTTGATTTTCTGCTGGGGGTAGCCCCACCCTGGCCCCATCAATAAAACCTTTTGAAGTAGGCTTGTAGCTTCTCACATAAACAATTAGGTCATTACCTGTTGATCACTAGGTTTCACACCTCTCTGTTGATATACACTTCCAGTGAGGAAGCTTGCATATCAAACGTGAATAGACTCATATGAGGCACCATTTGGCCCTGGTACGCATTACAAAGGCAGGCAGAGGTAGTTAGCATTTGGCCTGTACCTTGTAAGACTGCAAAAAGTCACTTTATCAAAAAAATATGTTCCTCTTATGACAAAGTTATATTTTTAATATGTGTGTACTTGGGGGGTGACCCGGAGGCTGTACCCCCAAGGCTCAGGGTCCTGGCTTACTCCGTTACCAAATTACCAGTTTTCAGGTAACTGTTTATTCAGCACTGCATATCAGATTAACCCCTTAAGTCCCAGTGGGTGGGTTTTGCAGACACTGACCCAGCAACAATACATTTTACACAGGGGAATAAGCATTTTCATGTTATAACAAGGGTTAAATCACATTTCTGGACCTCAGCCCAGTTAACCCCTTGTCTCCCTGGCGAGGTTAGAGGGGGGCCCTTGTGGAGTAACCCCGTTAATCCCGGACCAAACCCTCACTATTGTCACAATTAGTAACCTTTATTTTGCAGTCTTGTGGATGCGGGGTCTGTTCTCTCTCTTAACTCTCATATATATGTGTGTGTGTGTGCGTGTGTGTGCGTGTGTGCGTGTGTGCGTGTGTGCGTGTGTGCGTGTGTGCGTGTGTGTGTGTGTGTGTGTGTGTGTGTGTGAATGTCAGATTTAGAAAAAAAAGCCACATGTGAATGACTAGTTTCCTGAAACCCATAACTAGTACCTGGATGCCCCCGCGTCACAATATCTAAAGCAGCAATCACGCCTGGGATCTTACCTGATCCGCAGTCCCTCAATGTCCAGGTACCCTCATTCCCGCAATGTTATACATTGGAGGGGAGGTACCCTCATTCCCGCAATGTTATACCTGTCTTCTGGTTTAGGGGGGATTCCGATGTCTTCCGTGTGAAGCTCGAGAGTTAGATCTGGAAGAAAGCAGTATAGGTTATTTCGGTGTAGGTATAGGGCAGTTAAGATATATAGCGTAAATAAGAGATCCAGAGTGAGAGAGAGAGAGAGTGTGGATGAGAGAGAAAGAGACACAGAGAGAGAGTGGGTGAGAGAGAGAGAGAGAGAGAGACAGAAACAGAGAGACAGAGATACAGAGAGTCAGAGAGACAAAGAGACAGAGACAGAGAGACAAAGAGACAGAGACAGAGAGACACACACACAGAGAGAGCGGCACACACAGAGGTGGAGAGAGAGAGAGAGAGACACAGATACAGAGAGAGAGAGAGACACAGAGAGAGAGAGAGACAGAGAGAGAGAGAGACACACACACACACAGAGAGAGAGAGAGACAGAGAGAAAGAAAGACACAGAGGAAAAGAGAGAATGAGAGACAGAGAGCGAGAGAACACACACACAAAGACAGAATGAGGGACAAAGACAGAGAGAGAGAGAGACAGAGAGAGAGTGACAGAGAGAGTACGACAGAGAGAGAGAGCGCGACAGAGAGGGAGACGGCGACAGAGAGAGGGCGGCAGTGAGTGGGAGAGAGAGGGAGAGTGAGAGTGAGAGAGGGCGAGGGCGACAGGGAAAGGGCGAGGGCGACAGGGAAAGGGTGAGGGCGACAGGGAAAGGGTGAGGGCGACAGGGAAAGGGTGAGGGCGACAGGGAAAGGGTGAGGGCGACAGGGAAAGGGTGAGGGTGACAGGGAAAGGGTGAGGGCAACAGGGAGAGGGTGAGGGCGACAGGGAGAGGGTGAGGTCGACACAGGGAGAGGGCGAAACAGGGAGAGGGCGATACAGGGAGAGAGCGACACAGGGAGAGGGTGAGACAGGGAGAGGGTGACACAGGGAGAGGGTGACAGGGTGAGGGTGAGGTTGACAAAGGGAGTGGGTGAGGGCGACAGGCAGAGGGTGAGGGCGACAGTGAGAGGGTGAGGGTGACAGCGAGAGGGTGAGGGTGACAGGGAAAGGGTGACACAGGGAGAGGGTGAAACAGGGAGAGGGTGACACAGGGAGATGGTGACACAGGGAGAGGGTGACAGGGAGACACACTCACAGGCATACACACTCACTCACAGACACAGGGCGTAGATGAAGTCACCCGTAGGTGTCCGAGGCGATCCCACCCAGACACGCGGCTACTTGGCAGCGGGGCCTGGTCCCAAGCCTCCCACTGATTTAGAACTGTTCCGTAACTATCGTCGCACAGTGAGGGGATCAGGAGCCTGACTATGGCCAGTCCCTAGCTCCGCTGCACTCTACTGGGGCTCAGGGCCTATCTGGGCCTGGGGTATGCGGCCTAGGTAGGGGGCGGCTGCCTCCCTACTCCGGAGCTCCTTCTCCTTCCTCCACCAGCTAGCTCTGACTCCTCGTGCACGCCACCACTTCCTATCCTCCCTAAACTCGTACCTCATTGGTCCTGCCATGTCACGGGGGGCCGCGGGGGCTGCTGGGACCTGACATCCCCTAACTCCCCTCCTCCCTGAGCTCTCCTCCTTCGCGGGTTTCTGACACCCTGCCCTGCGCATGCGCAACCTCCAGCCAGACCAGGTATGCGCCAGCGCCACCTTTAACATGGCAGCTCCCTAATGCGGAACCTCCGTTATTGGAGCGTTCCCTAGGTGCAACACCCCCCTCCCATAACATCAAAAAAAGGGTGAATGGGGGTCCCAGCTACACTCATATAGGCTTCTTGGGGTATTGCTGCTTCGTAGCACATTTGTCTAGAGAGATGAACACAAAAGCATATATTCAGATTAATGTCAACCTTTCTTGTGACAAAATAATCTAAAGCCCATACAAACAGTACAAATTTGTACACTGAATATTGTTTATTCCCTGCAATCTCAAATGCAGATCACCTTAAGGGCATTGGCCTGAGAAGCTTTGACATAATCAGAACATAATCATGTTTAGACCATAATTGCAACACTTAACAAAATGTTCACATAGCAATATTTTTAGAAGCACAATGAAACAGGTCTCATAAACTGCTTACCATTGAATGTGTCATGCCTGAGGCACAGAGAGCTAAAAAGACTATTCCAAGATCACACACAGTTAGGGTAAGTAGCCGAGACCAGAATCCAACTTTCAACAGTAGACCAACATTCATTCACATTACCATGTTCAATAAGTGGAACCATCTACAACACAAAACGGCCATAAATGACCACCTTACAATAATAAACAAGCTCTTTACCTGATGGTGTGTGTAGACGGACGTTCACAGAGGTAGACAATTGGAGACTTTATAAGGTGAAATTATAACAAGGCTTTATTGTGCCTTTTTCTTTTCATCAGGAAATCATCCAAACACAGGGGGGGAACAAAGTTTCTACTCACTTGGGAGTATTTCTAGTGAAAAACTATGCAATTAATTCACATCTCCCTTAGTTAAGCATTTCTCCCAGCCCCAAACACATAGCATGAAATATGCAGAAATAAGAAGTCTCTTAAGAATGAAAGTCTTATCTGTTAGCTGCTGTAGAGTAAGCTTCTCTGCTCTCCTGGAATCGCACCCGTGCGTGCACAGAAAATGTCAGCATCCAGGTTTAGAAGTCTTATTTGTCAGCTCCAGAGATCTGTGTTCTCTTGGTCAGTCTCTCCTGGGAGACTCAAGAACCCCTGCTCTGTCTCCAAAGTTCAGCCCACAAGTGAGCTAAGGAGTCACTTCCTGTCTCACAAGACAGGCTTTTGTAAGCAATCTAAATCAGGCAGGTGGTGTTTATTAATTGACTACCAGCAGTTAACCACCACACTGCAAGATTAAAGGCACATTACTTGAACAGGGATTACTCCCCTGTTACAGTGTGTAATAGGATAATGGTCCAAGATTGGTGCTACATAACTCAATCAAAAGGAACATAATTATTACATATACATAACTAAAATAAATGCTGTAGATAAATCCTGAGGTCCACAGGGAGTATGAGGTATATTCCATCCAGTTAGTTGGAGTCGAGCCTATATGTGTGCATGTTCTATGAGTGATATCCCACAGAGTAAGGGGGAGGGAGGGGAAGGGGGTTCATCGGAGAGCCCACAGCTAGCGAGGCCACCGACTCCTGCCCCTACCTGGAGAACCCAAAAGAACAACACCGATATACAACACTGGCCTTAGATTAACTCAAATGTAAACAATATAATATTTGTAGTTATAACTCACAATGCTGAAACCTCCTGCGGTATCGTGGTTGAAAATCATCCCGGTACAGTATGTGTGCTCCTGCCAGAAGGTAAATAAGCAAAACATGGAAAAGAGATGGCGCTGCATGCCAAATAATTGCAGGACGTGACTAGAGAAATTGTAAAATGTAATAGGCAATGATCATCCAACAAGCAGGTGAAAAATCCCCTGACGCGTTTCGTATCGTTGAGTACTTTATAAAACTTTACGCAGGTACGAAATGCATCAGGGGATTTTTCACCTGCTTATTGCACACGATTATTAATAATCCACATGATTATTGCCTACTACATGTTTCAATTTCTCTAGTCACGTCCTGCAATTGTTTGGCGTACATCACCATGTTCTTTCTGTTTTTTTTGCTTCATTACCAAAAGGTATTTGTGGGTCTCCACTGTCATGAAAAAAAAAGGAAATGAATGTATTTTGCAGCTTAAACTGTAGTAGATGTTGGAAAGGTTTCAAAATGCACTCAGGTAAAAAAGAATTTTGTTTTTCTTCTCGTTGTAACTTACCCAATATTATTATTGTTTTACACCTGCAGAAAAGTCTTAAAACACACCTGTCTAGCCTGCAGCAATGTTCTCTGAAAAAGAGACCTGAGGCAAAATGAATGTATACAGTTTAGAGTTAGCATTGCTAATACTAAATGTATTTAACCATTTATATATCCAAGTCACAAGCTGTTGTATTTCAGTAGTGAATAACATTCATTAAAAAAATTGCCACAGTTATCCATCTAAATACCCCATTTTCTTCAATTAACTATTTGCCAGTTTCACATTTTGAATTGTACAACTTTTTAGGGATAAATAATGTGTTCTGGTCTACAGCAGTAGAACTATTGAGTAGATATTGTGATGTGCCGAAACTCTGTTCAGGTACAGTAATAGTATCAGATTTTGGATGCATTGAAATCTAAATCCTAAATAAAGGACTGTAAGGATTTTATTAAACGAAACTTCTTTGCTGGCACCTACAGAGTTTTGATGGGGAAAATGTAATTTGTTGTAACAAAAACGTATGACGGAAGTGAATTGGTGGCGGGACTTGGCGCATGCGCAGAATGGTCCTCGGGCCAGCGCACATGCACATCTCTCAACGTTTCAGACCACGGAGGTTGAAGGCAACACATGCGCAAAAGATGAGGCAGAAGCCCACATTGTCCCATGCATGCGCTGGCTCAGCACTTATACAGCACTTATACAGAAGCATCGATAAGTGGAAAAAAGATAGTGCTTCACTTTAAGTACATTTTCGCTTTACATGCATGCTCTGGACCCATTACGTACGTTAATGTGGGGTATGCCTGTACTTTCTTTTTCACACAACTGTATATACATATATATATATGGGATCAAAAGAGGAAATATAAAGTAGCGCCAATGATGATGTGATAAACAATTAGGGGATATCAAAAAGATGGTGCTCTAAAACAGAGAAAACAGCATTGTTGAATGATAGAATGGCAAAATCTTATATGGATACCCCTCCAATGAATAATGATTGTGCTGAAGAATAATTGTCCCAAAACAATGTATGACTGGTGTGTTAAAATCCCACGTAGCAATGCAGTAAGGATAATATATTAACCACCTGCCGGTGACCAGTGCTAGTATAACATCCAATTTAAAGGGAACAATGAATGATAATTAATCAGCATCCAGGTGATGGAATATGGAGCAAAGGAATAAACTCACATGAGATGTATGTCTCCAAGTAGTGGTGAGTCCTTGAGTCCAATGATCCTGGGGTATAGGTGTGCATTCATCTGTAAAGTTGAATGAACCAGAGGAAAGAGAAAAAAAAAGGGGGAAAAACGAAGCACTACGTCCAATGCTAGAAGGCCAGCAAAAACAACAGGAGTGCATTCCCACGATTAAAAATAAGGCTATTTTAATGGATCGTTGCAGCAAAGAGTACACCAACGCGTTTCGGACTAGAAAAGCCCTTTACCAAGGTGAATCTTTCTCTGATATCAAAAGGATGAATGTTTATATCCTATAAGAAATAAAAATAGAAATTATAATAATATAATAATATCCTATGTGCTCAATAAGTGAATGAATTATAAAGCTATATAACACATCAATACATAAATAAACAGTGAAAGTGGAAAGAGGTGGTAAACCAATCCTTTTCAAATGAAGTCCATCAATAGTTGAACAATAAATACTGGTGTGGGGGTCTCCGGCAGCTCTCAGATTGGATGAACCAAATCCAAGGGTTGCTTTGAGAAAGTCGCAGTTACGTGACGAAACGCGTCAGAGAGCGGTATTACGTCACCACGCATGCGCATGACGGGCCGCATAGAGCGCGGATCAACATTGCGGCCAGCTGCTATAGGAGACACTGTTTGTACTCCACAAGATTGGATTTGTCTGTCGGAAGGAGCCTCTGAAGTCTTGCACCAGTTATCATCTTTCTGCAGCGTCAAGTGAGAGTTGGACTACGGCTTCTGGATGCTGACTGACCAGATTGGCGGTGATATATATCACAAATTGCCTTTTTATACCTACCTTTGTGAGTGAATTTTCACCCCCTTTCCCCTCCCTCCTTTCCAATAAATGTACAATTTTACGCTATGGGGCGTGCGCTCTCTCTTCTCTCTCTCTCTCTCTCTCTCTCTCTCTCTCTCTCTCTCTCTCTCTCTATAAACAAACATCACAGCTTGCACTCAATGTACTGGTTCATATAGACAGGTGCTAGTCTCAAATAATAGAAATACAACATTACCATTCTCTCGTCCGGTAAAGAAAGACTGCACTCGGTTCAGTAATAATGAAAATCTTCAGCGCGCTTGCGCTTGCGGAAGCGTAGGCGAGCCCCTACTAAAGCCACTCTCATTGCGGCTGTAGGGGCTCACAGGTAAGTGCAAGTGCGCCTCAGCACGGCTCAGTGCATAAGCGCTGACCATGGCCGAGGCCTAACGCTTGCGCTCACCACGAACAAGGCGGGACCCCGGTACTGAGGTGGGAAAGTATTAAACTGCGCATACACAGCAGCGGAGACACACCTGGAGGGTGGATAGTCAAGATCGCCGGGTCTGGGTTGGAAAGAGAGTGGGATAGTCTGGATACTTGCCGAGGTCATAGCTAGGTGCCAGGAGAGTGGTCAGTGTCCGGAGTGCCGTGGTCAGGGGTTGGAGCCAGTTGGAAGATATTTAGTCCAATAGCCGTGGTCTGGGAAAGAGAAATACGGCTGGTCAGAGACAAGCCGGGGTCGGCAATCCAGAGAGAGGTCCTAAAGTCAAGCTCGGTCAGGACACATGAGAAACAAGCAGCAACAAGGTTAAAGCACAACAGGCACAAGGCATGGCATAGACGTGGAAACACAAGGCTACCATGGACTATGCTCAGCAAGGAATGAATGAGACAGCTGAGATTAAATTGCAGTGAAGCACGAATGGGACTGAGGGGAGGAGCGAAGGCGCGGCCTCCATGGGAGCAGAGATTGGCTGCAAGGTGCAGGAGACAGGTGGGAGAGATTAGCAATAGAAAAAATGTGTGATGCTCTAAAGACAAAACTGAGGTGTAAGGCAGTTTGTAAATATAATTGGAAGACAACCTTTCAGCATATGAATGTCCTAATGGATCTAGTCAGGTAATGAGCTATCCCACACGGCACAGAGGTAAGGATAATTACCAGTTGATGACTAGAAGATAAACGATCCTTTAAATGCTGGACAATAATTGAGGTAAAGCTGGAACGGACTCACTTGGGAAACTTGATCCACGATAAACAGCAAGTCCAATGGATCCAGCACTTCCAGGTTGAATGTGCATCCGTTGATGGGGAATCTTCAGAGAAAGGAGGGAGAAAAAAAACAAAGCACTATATCCAGTGCTGTAAAAACAGCTGATGAAACCACAAGGTGTACGTTCCCAAAAATAAAGCTATTTATTGGATCAGAAATATATAGTACTATATATTTCTGATCCAATAAATAGCTTTATTTTTGGGAACGTACAACTTGTGGTTTCATCAGCTGTTTTTACAGCACTGGATATAGTGCTTCGGTTTTTTTCTCCCTCCTTTCTCGGGAGAGATTAGCAGACTTGCCTCAAAGCTGGGGAGTGGTGCACGAACATCACGTATGTGCGCCGCGCGTGATGAATGCGCATCGCGTGTGGGGGGTGGAGTCAAGCTCCGTGGTAAAGTTGAAAGTTCTCTGTGTGCGCGCACGTTCTGTAAGCGGCGCAGAGGTGTGTGGAGCAGCAGGTAAGAAGGGAACACGCCACAGGGGACAGGTTCCCCGATTCCTTATAGTGTCATCTTCAACCTTATATAGGGGAAGCCCCGGCGGAAGTGCTACAATCAGTGTCCCACCAGGTAAACTGACCGCCGGCACAACCCCATGTATCTTGAACCAGACCACAAAAAAGAGGGCTGCCCCTCCGTTGGAGCACCCCACATACAAGCCGCAATAGTGCATATCACCCATCATCTTATAACAATAAACACATTAAATAAATCTATAACCATATTAAAAAATGGAGAATGCTAATAAATGATATCAAAGCAACTGAAATTCATATACAATTTAGATAGAAAAAAGAGACCAAAACAGTCTTAATTAGATAGGAATATACAGTATAATATTGAAACTAACACATAATGTATTTAATATTAATGAAGTGGCAAAAAGGTATAACAAAGTATAATAAATTAATAGTTTAATTGCTCATCACTGTGCTCCACGTGGCCTTTATTTTTGTCGGACATTTTCACAGGCTGCACGCAGGGATGAATCCATTCATTCTTTTGCTAACACCTCCTTCTTTCTCGATTTCTCTGTGGGGGTACCCCAGGGCTCTGTCCTGGGACCTCTTCTCTTTTTTCTTTAAGCTCTCTCTCTAGTTTGACCTACTCACATCTGTTGGGTTCAAATATCACCTCTATGCTGAAGACATACAAATCTACTTTTCAACCCCTGACATTACACCTGCTTTACAGACCAAAATTTCGGAATGTCTCTCTGCGATATCATCCTGGATGGCCCTCCATCGACTTAAACTTAACATGTCAAAAACAGAGCTCCTCATATTTTCTCCCAAACCTGGCCCTACTACCTCCTTCCACATTACTGTTGGAAACACTATCATACACCCAGTAGCATAAGCTAGCTGCCTAGGGGTCATACTCGACTACTCTCACATTCTCCTCTCACATTTAAAAGGTAGCTAAAACCTGTAGTTTTTTCCTCCACAATATTACAAAGATACACCCTTTCCTCTGTTGCTCAACTGTTAAAACTCTGACTCAGGCCCTCATTCTCTCCCGTTTCAACTACTGGAAACTCTTGCTGTCCGGACTTTCGGCCTTTAACCTGTCTCCCCTACAATCTATCCTAAACGCTGCTGCCAGAATCACTCTACTCTTTCCTAAATCTGTCTCAGTGTCTCCTCTGCGGAAATCCCTCTCCTGGCTTCCTATCATATCCTGTCACACATTCCTTTCCTATCATACACTCAATTCTCCTCCTCACTTTTGCCCCTCCTTACATCTCAGCCCTAATTTTTCGCTATACACCATCCCAACTCTTGCGTTCTGCTCAAGATGTCTTCTCTCTATCCCTTTTGTGTCTAAAGGTCTCTCCCACCTTAAACCTTTCTCACTGACTGCCCCACACCTCTCGAATGCCCTCCCCCTCAATATCCGACAAGCGCCCTCTCTATCCACCTTTAATTTTAGGGTTTATATGAGTTTACTGGGTATCTGTGTATTTATTAACTTTGTCCAGCTGGTCTCAGCTGTTATGGAGGTTGGTGTCCCTTCCTCCCCAGGTTTTAAGTTCATCCCTCCCCACATTCCATATGTACAAGTCTTTTCATGCAGCTGTTTGTGACAGATCCAATACAGATCTTTCTTCCTGTAATTATACAGGTAAATGAGAATTGTAATCAGTTAGTGATAGGACCTGCGATATTATGGTCATGCCTTGAAGTGGCTCATAGAGAGAGAAAGAATAGGGGGAGCAAAAGGGTTTAGAGCATATTAACCAGCAATAACAATCTTAATACAGGTCACTGTCTCTGGAGTGTCAATATACAGATGATAAATCAATACTCACACGGCCCTGTGTGAGCAAAGTTGCATAGGGGTGTCTTGATTTTGGGGGTCTGGTCTGTCCACGTAGTTAGTGGGGTTAAGGGTATACATAAGTGAAGCAATAACCATAAACACTTACACGGCCATGTGTAAGCACAGTTGTTGAAAGGTATCTGTGGTATACACCTAGATTGCCCGTCCAAAGTAATCCCAGGGGTGCTGTGCACGCTGCTGCTGGCAGGCAGGGGGTTAAATACGGGTCTCCGTCACGGTTCTCCCGTCCTGGGGTTCTTTCCCTCCCCGTTTCAGCAAGGGTAGTGAGTGAGGCAAAATTACAGTGTGATATCAGCAATGATCTTTAAAAACGTAAACGTTTATTAAACATTGAATATTGAATCACAACAAATGCACTCACATAAAATAACACTGTCCCGGCGTGCTCCCGTGGCTGTGGTTCGCAGATGTTCCTGGCCGCACTCTCCTCCGCGTCCGGAGTCGGAATAGATGGCGGTTCCTGGCGCGGCTGTGTCTGCAACTGCTTCCACCAGCTACGGAAGCCCCAATAGTTCAAAAGTCTTCACCGAAATAGAGCTACGCGTTTCGCCGTGTAAAACGGCTTCCTCAGGCTCAAAATGTGGTTTGAAGGGGGTCAGTATGGTTTATATAGACCCATGTTAATTAATACTGTTAACAGTTTAATGTTTATTAGACTTATATTTAGCATTTGTCAATGCAGTGTCCTTTCAATGCTACTAATGCCCAATAAATAAACCGAGGGGCTACTATTTCTAAAGCACAGATACTCATTAATTAAAAGGGTTAAATCAATACAATTGTGTCAATGTTTGATCTCTAATTAAAACTCCTAGTTAAGTGGCTGTTCTAGAAGGTTCACAGAGGCTGTTATCTCTGTAGTGTTTCCTTCATGATCTAAAGTGCAATATATATTCTTACCTATCAGCATAACATTTTCCAAAATTTAATACATTACAATTCATCAAAAAATACAGTATGGTCATAACATAAAAACCTAATACATTGCAAAAACACGTTTTAATCACTGATATAGTTATAATCTAATTTTCCTAAAAATACAATGTAACACTCAATCTAAAAATGAATAAGTTTTTACTTCTGAGCATAAAACCCGATTAAATTAAAAATTAAAAATTAAGATTTTTTTTGGCAATTGACAGTTTTCCTTATATCTAGAAGAAAGATAAAAAAGGAAAGAAAAAAAAAGGAGATAAAAAAGAGATAAAAAGGGAGTCAGAAACAATAGTAATATGTTTAAGTACTAATCTCAAAATCCCTTATATGTTAGAGGCAGGTTTTTGATTAAAGGAGAAAGCCCAAGGGTGGCATATACAGAGATGGGGTTCTGCTCTGTTTTACACAAATGCTGCGATATCTAAATCAACATTCAGGCCGTTGGGAGCTAGGGTTTTTAGTTGGTATATCCAAAACGTCTCCCTTTGTCGGAGACGCCGGAGTCTGTCCCCCCCCCCCCTCCAGTTCTCTAAAACCAATTCTATTCCCCTGTAAGTTAGTCCAGAGGGATCACCTCCATGTATCTGGCTAAAATGCAAGGGGACGCTGTGGGTTGTTACTCCTCTTCTAATATTGCCTATGTGCTCCAGTATGCGGACCCTTAGACTTCTCGTGGTCCGGCCCACATACTGGAGACCACACGGGCATTCCAACAAATAAACAACAAAAATGGTTTTACAATTGATAAATTGTTTTGTTTTAAAACATTTCTTTGTTATTTTTGATGTAAAGTTTATTTTTTCGCGCGATGCATGTTTGCATGCCTTGCAACTGGAACAGTTGAAAAAAACTACCGGTTTCGGCAGCCAATTGGTCCCTTGTCCTACATCCTCCCTTCTAAATACACTTGGTACTAGTTCCATTTTTATATTATTGGCTCGTTTAAAGATCACCCGTGGGGCTTCCGGAAGGTATTCCTGTAGCACTACATCTCTACGTAAAATGTGCCAATGTTTCTTTAAAATTTTAGTGATTTTACCTGCTTCGCTATTATAGCGTGTCACAAAGGGTACCATAAGTTCCTTATTTACTTGTTTAGTCTTAGGTTTTAACAGTTCCTCCCTTGGTAATTCTAATGTCCTTAAAAAAGCTTTCTCTAAAATCTCTGGTTCGTAGTTTCTTTCCTTAAATTTTCTCTTTAGATGGGTAGCTTGTTCCCTAAATACCTCATCCTCGGTGCAATTCCTCCTAATCCGGCGCAGTTGACCATAAGGTATATTCCTCAACCATTTTGGATGGTGACAGCTATTGTTTAAAATAAAATTGTTCATATCGACCTCCTTAAAATATGTTTTCGTTTTGATCCTTGTGTCCTCGATATATATCGTCAAATCCAGGAAGTTGATACTGGTTTGGCTGATCTCAGACGTGAAAATCAAATTCACCCTGTTGTTGTTGATGTAGCTCAAAAAGAGGGTCAGATCCTCTCTGCTCCCATGCAAAATGAAGATCACATCATCGATGTATCTTCTCCAAAGGACTAGGTTTGCTCCAAACGGGTTACCCGACCAAATGTTGTTCTCTTCCCAATGCGCCATAAAAATGTTGGCGTAGCTTGGAGCAAACCTAGTCCCCATGGCAGTACCGCATTTTTGTAGGAACATGGAGCCATCAAACCAAAAGAGGTTATGTTTTAGGATGAACTCAATCCCATCCATCAAGAATGTTTTTTGCTCTTGTGGAATCAGCAAATCTCCCTCTAGGGCAACCCTAACTGCCTCACAGCCATCCTCATGTCTAATTGAGGTGTACAGTGAGGACACGTCACAGGTTACCAATAGATATTCTTCCTGCCACTCAATTTCTGATAGAACCCCTAAGACCTGTAAGGTATCCCTTAGGTATGATCTAGCACTAGTGGCATATTTTTGGAGATATAGATCGACATATTCGGAAAAATTTTGTGTCAGCGACCCAATCCCCGAAATGATTGGTCTTCCTGGTGGTTTTAGGCGATCTTTATGAATCTTGGGTAAGAAGTAGAACACTGCCTTAACTGGTTGGCACTTAAGTAGATATGAGTATTCCTTCTCACCCAAGACTCCTACCTCTTTGGCTTCATTAAGTATGTTTGTCAGCTCTTCCTGATACAATTTCGATGGGTCTAACTTTAATTTTTCATACGTTAATCCGTCGCTTAGGATGCGCTGTGATTCTGTAAGGTAGTAACTCGTATCCATTATTACCACCCCTCCTCCTTTGTCAGCCGGTTTTATGGTAATGCTTTTATCATCTGCTAGTGTTTTTAAGGCTTCCCTCTCCTCCTTATTCAGATTATCATGCTGCCTATTCTTCTTATTTGTCAGTTTTTCAAAGTCATCCATTACAAGTTGATTGAAGACTTCCAAAAACTGGCCCTTGCAGTGACTCGGATAGAAACTTGACCTATTTTTTAAACTTGAGTGGACAAATCTGTCAGGTATATTTTGGCTGTCCTCTATCTCTGGAACAACCACTAGATCCTGACTTCTCTGTTGAGGTGCCAAAGTTTTATTTATAAAAAAGCGTTTTACAGTTAGTTGTCGTAAGTATTTTTGTGCATCCACAAATAGATCGAAGCCACTTGGGCCTCTGGAGGGGGCAAAATTTAAGCCCTTCGCTAAGACTTTTTCTTGGGATTCAGTTAAAATTTTTGAGCTAAGGTTAAAAATGCTACTTAACGATTCGCCCTTTTGCTGCTGGCCTCCCCTTCCTCCCCTTTTCCCTCTCTGCTTCTTTTTCTTCCTTTCCCCTCTGCTGTTCCTGATATCCCGGGATCGTCTAGGATTGAGAACTTGTTCTGCGTTGGGATCGGGGACTTCAATGCCTGGTCTAAAAAAGACACCCCTATTTTGCTCCTTTCTGCTCTTTCCCAAATGGGACTTCTCTGCGGGGCATGGTCATGCCTTGTGTCTCTATGGTCCTCTCTTTCCCTCCTATTCTCATGTCTTTCCCTAGATCTCTCCTCCCTTGATCTCCTTGGGGATCTTTCTCGTCTTGGTGATCGATCCCACCTTGGTGATCTTTCCCTCCTTTCTCGCCATTCAGTCCTGGCTTATAATGCTTTGGCCAAAGGGTTAAACTAATTGACCCCTTTTTCAAGATATATATATATATATAGATATTTAAGCAAAAATTAAACAAAGTCCCAAGTAACAGTGTTTCCAAGTCTCAAATAGAATAAATGGCACTATTCTAAACCAAATGAGTATGTTTGTCCTTGCATCAAATAAGGTAGCACCTGTGAGAAATTATGTCTATGCACTTGGTCTATGCAGGAACAAAACACCACTCTAATGCGTTTCGCGCAACAGGGCTTTGTTTTTTGTTAGTTTTTTCTGCTTGCTGTGCTCCGTTTTTACAAGCCATATATAGGTATTTCATTTTGTCATATTGGAAGTTGCTCTGGGCTCCCTTTGGGTTTTGTTTTTTGCACCTTTAAGACACATCATAAAACACACCTGCTTAAGGAAGCATATGAGTAGCTCCGTGGTTGATACTTTACATCTCATACATTAACCGTGGCCCCCTGCAGACGCACTTACCAGAACCCCTTCCTATTGTCTCTGTACATTCTTTCTACCTACCACTTAGATTGTAAGCTCTTCGGGGCAGGGACCCCTTTTCCTAAATGTCCCTTTTATGTCTGAAGCGCTTCTTCCCTATGTGTTATTTGTATTATTTGTTATTTATATGATTGTCACCTGTATTACTGCTGTGAAGCGCTATGTACATTAATGGCGCTATATATAGATAAAGAAATACATAGATATATTAATTGTGAGTGCTCCCACTATTCTCTTTTTTGTTGGCACCGAAAACTGCCCGTAACCTGCTGCTGTTTCGTCTAAGGCTGCGTCCAGGGTCAGCGCTTATGCGCTGACCCGTGCTGAGGCGCGCTCACGCTCGGCACTGAGCCCCTGCAGCCGCAATGAGAGCGGCTTTATCAGGGGCTCGCTTACACTTCTGCAAGCGTGCGGAAGCGTAAGTCTTACCAAAATTTTAAATTCAAGCGCTCAAGGGAGCGCAGGGCCGGTCACGTGAGCGATTCGCCCAATGAGGGCGAACCAGCTTCGTGACGTCACGGGCCCGCCTCCCCGACACGTCCCTGACACGCCCCCGGACCAAGGCCAGGGAAAGCACCCGCTTCCCCTCAGCCTCTGCACTCCTCAGCACGGCTGCAGTCCTATGGACGCAGCCTAAGACTGTATAACCCTAACAGAAAGAATTATAATTGACTACAAAGAAAATTGAACATCTGTATGCGATTACATTCACTCATTCTTTGCTGTATTTGCTACTTAGTCTAACATTTTGCTGAAAGGATGGGTTTTCTGAATTGAGGCTTAGCAGAGTGGAACTTCCCTTCCATTGTGATCAAATGTTTTGATAGTAGGCAATGACTTGGTTACGGTGAGTATGGGCTTTCAGATACTGAAGCTTGCAGGCAGCTAAAGGCTTTTCTCTTTTCTCCCTTCTTTCATGGAGCTCCTGTGACATGCACCACGTGATAGAAAACAATGCAGGCTTTATTTAAAGGAAAGGTTAAGTACATGCATAAACCAGCAAACACCTTCCATACCAGCAAGTAACACAACTCTATTGCCTGCAGCAATATCCTTAGGGCACATATTGAAGTGCACTAAAGCCTTTTCCAGTAGTGAAGAAGGTCACACGCATAATGGACCATGTTTACTAAGTGATGCTATTCTACCAGACACCTTCCACTTCCAGAAGTTACCTTGCTGCGGGTGGCTTATGGAATAGAGCTTCTTAGTGAATATGGACCATTACCCCTTTTTGTTCACTGGGTCTTAATGTATGCACTTCTCACCCTTTTTGGGGTGAACGACATCTCACCGTATTCATTAAACGGTTGTTGCGTGTCCAAACTGCGAGAATTTCATTTCCGATCGTGATTTGGCTCTATCTGTTCAAATCCATGCAAATGTGTAGCCAAGTGAAGAAATCACATGGAATGAAGTACTAGGATGGTATTCCGTGAGATGCAAGATTGCATTTGACCTAAGCTTTATTACCTACCCCACCCAGGGATTTCATAGAGAGGGAGGGAAAGTGAGAGAGTCTAATTTAGCAATATTCCTCTCCCCTATCAAATATAGAAAATGTATGATTTACTTACCTGCGTGCTGTCCCTTGATGTCGTGTTGCAACCGGTATCGTATGGTCTGTTATTGCTTTATGGGATAAGCACCAAAACTTATTTACTTGCAAATGGTGTGCCGGCTGTGCATTGGATTCTATATATATATACTGTATATATATATATATATATATATATATATATATAGATATATATATCTATATATATATACTGTATAGATATATATATATATCTATCTATATATATATATATATATATAGATAGATAGATATATAGATATATATGAAAAAATGTCCTTGTTCTATTTGTTGTGATATCTCTTTGTCTTGTTATTGAGAAGAAAGGGTGAGAGAAACCTTAAAAAACTGAGCAAACATATGCATAATATATGCATATATCATGCATATGTTTGCTCAGTTTGTTTTTTTAAGGTTTCTCTCACCCTTTCTTCTCAATAACAAGACAAAGAGATATCACAACAAATAGAACAAGGACATTTTTTCAGCGAAAAGTACACGCAAATGAGATTTCGTTTGTACAGATATTTCTGCAGGAGTAGTTTTTACTAAACACAGCAAGAAACGTTTATTTTTTATCGCATTAAATTGCTTTCAATTATGGAAGCATTGCCACTATGAGAGGGGACGAGAGGCAGCCAGTGGACCCCATCTATCAGGGCTTGGCTTGTCCCTCCTCTTCTGGGGCCTGTTGTTGCAGCGACAGACTCCCGAATTCCCCCCGAGAATAGCCAGAGTGCCTTTAGCACCTCTCGTCCCTGCTCAACAACATAGAGGCACTTCTACCCATCCCCGATCAACTCAAAGGTGCCCAATTACTGGGTGGATTCCTGAGCCCGCTGGACGCTCAAAGTGGGGCTCATTTCAAATTCCAGTTTAATGAATATGCCCCAATGAGTTATGTGCACAGATGTAGGATGTAGTATACTCCAGGCTATCAAAGGGAATGTTACAATACTTGGATTTGGAAAAATAACATCTAATACTTTTGTGGAAATTTAGTCTATCCAGCTAAAACGACATAATCAGACGTGCCCCCTTTTGTTATTGATACTGATGTCGCTGCAACTAAAAATTGTCCTTTCTTACTGCTTACCTGAGGCTCACTCTCATAAGAAGGTTGTAGCACCAAACTTGCCACCTCAAAGTTAGAGTGTCATCTTTTTAAAATTCCATTATTAGGTTTTCGGACTAGATAACACCAATAGCATCATCAATAGAGTTGACAAGCACATTTTATTCTGCATGGCACACAATGAAAGTATACTGTACTTTTACATGTTTAGCCCGACTACTAAAAATTATTTATTTATAAAATATTTTACCAGCAAAAATACATTCAGCTACTTTGCATTTTCAAGAATGTCCCAGTCACAAAATAAAGTTCACAACATTACAAGTTACAGTTACAAATGTGTGTAATCCCTCTATTTTACCTCAGACTTACACCTATAGCTGAGGTGGGGGCCTGACTCATCCTTCTTATATACGTTACCCCACCTGTAGGCGTAGGTCAGACAAAGGGAGGCAGACTACGGTAATGTTTATAGCCCAAAGATATTTATATGTCTTCCAAATAACCCATATGATCCTCAATCAGAGGATCTTTCAATGCACATCACATAAGAACATAAACAATTCCCACAAAACGGGAAAAGTGTGTGTCCTTTACTCTCTCTTTAATACCTCCCAACCCTAGGTAGACGGTCCTGTGTGAAAGTGCTGACACACCATTGGAGCTCTTATTTGGTGTAGTTACATAACAGGCCTGTACTTTGCAAATGCTTTGTACCTTTATTTTTCTTCCAATTAGGGTCCCCTCTGATGATGCGTTTGCCTCCTACTCTGTACCGATATATTCTGCTGCCTGATTCTGGATCCTCACCGGTAGTCCTGAGATCCCTGAAAGGGCAGAAGCTCTGCAACCGGGTGCTCCACCCTGGCCTCTTACAGACTCCTCTCCCTCTTAGTCCATTCTCTCTCAAGTACATTGTCATTGGCTGATGCCATGCCCATCATGAGTCACATGCTGAGCACACATTGGAGAGTCTGGCAAGGGGCAGTGTGTGTGAGTGCTAAATGCAGTTTGCAAGGGCTCACATTCTCCGCCTGCTAAAGAAGTCGATGTCCTCATCAAATCTTGTCAGGAATAGAGTTGGGCACATTTTTTTGGCAGATTTGGATCCACCACGGATTGGCTACTTCCTTTGGCCCACGGATTTCAGCAGATCAGTCTCAAAACTGGCAATTTAAAAAAATAAATAAACGACATTTTATCTGATTGTTAAAATCTACCAGCGGATTGTATTCAATGGCGGTTTTAGATTAATCCGTGCGGATTGAAACTGTAACAATCTGTCGGCAGATTTTACACAGCAGCAGCAGCACAGATTTTGAATGGCAAATTTGGACAAATCTGGGAAATGGATTTGGACTGCTTCACCCATCCCTAGTCTTAAATAGTCTAAAAAATGCCTCCTCTCTAAGTAAATAATATCATAGGCAGAGTGGAATCCAGACACATACAGTTTTCACGCTGTTAGGACACATTATCCCGATCATATCACATTCTAAAACCAGGCCCTCATAATGATTAACAAACACACACAGTCCCTGTAAACTCAGAACCCAAATCCACCACATCGTACTGCTGCGGCACAGTTTATTCGAGCATTTGCCCGTTCTGTGCCGCAGCAGTAGCCTGGCGCGCGCCCGAGTGTGACGGGCGCGCGCCGAAGCAGCGGAAGAGCGCCCTCCGATCGGGGCGCTCTCCCTACCGCTGCCGGGTCCGCCGGGTCCCCCGGAACCCCCTGCCGCTGTCCCGCGATCGCGGGACACCAGGGCTCCCTCGGGGAGCCCCTGGACACGCGTGCAGGGGGCGCACGCTCCCGATGACGCGTGACCGCGCGTCTATGACGCGCGGCACGCCGAGGGGCGGCCACTAGCAAGCCGGGAGATTTCCCGGCTTGCGGTACCGACCACACTTCAATAAAGTGTGTCGGTAGTGTATATATTGTGTCAAAAAGAGTACTACTAGGATTGTGACCTCATGAACACAACAAAAAGACGAAAAGGCCTAGTGCTGCATCTAACGTGACATATTATATAGTTAAATACATATCTGTTTATAAGCAAGGGTCATTTAGTTAAATTCTTTGGCCAGAGTATTTTAAGCCTACAACCACGTCACGTTATGGCCCATCTGTAGGTCCTAACATTGCTGCACCTGCACAAAGCTCTCATAACGTCTCTAATGGAGGGAGAGCTGTCTTTAATAGACTGGTCATTCACAGGTGCTTAGCAATAACTGCAATTAAAAAGGTGAAATGAGTGAGCTTGGAAGCAGGGAGGAGGGGTCACTAACCTCCAAGTTGCTCTATCAACTGAAATAAACAAACACACACAGCCCCTGTAAGCTCAGAACCCAAATCCACCACATCGTATATATTGTGTCAAAAAAAGAGTGCTACTAAGATTGTGAGCTCATGTACAGATATACAACAAAAAGACAAAAAGTCCTAGTGCTTGTAAGAGATATGTGCAGAGGTAGACTCATGGAGACCGATTTGAATGAAATTAAAACATGGCTTTATTTAGCCTGTCCCTTTAAACAATGCACAGCACAAAATATAAAAGGAAACCTACTCCATTTTGGAGAATAATTTAACAGTATATGTCCTAACTATTTGTGACTGGCTGGATAGGCCAGTTCCCTGTCCCCAAAACATAGAACAATTTATCAGGGAGCAATATATATGAAAGTCTAATCTGACTGTGCTGGTCCGGTGTTTCCGTTTTCTCCTGTTGCAAGCGTTGCCGTCAAGCAGCTACCAGCAATATAAGTCTGGTCTTAGTGTGTCTTGTTGTCAGCACAGCCTTTGTGCTCAAGACATCATCTTCTCGTCATGTCAGCCCAGATAAATGCTAAGGATTCTCTCCGAGCAGTTTCCCACAGGAGGCTTTTCTAGAGCTCTGATTAGCCAGGGGGAGCTTGGTTAATTGACTGTCAGCAATTAACCAGCTCCCTGCTGAATTCCTCAGACAATTTAGAGGCAGCCTTATTTACACCGGGGTAAGTCCCTGTTACTATGCTACATTTAACTTGACATATTATAAAGTTAAATACTTATCTGTTTATAAGCATGGGTCATTTAGTTCAATTCTTTGGCAACATTTCCTGTAAATAGATAAGTATGTAACTATATAATAAGTCCCCATTTTCCAGTGGTTGGCTATTTTATGCTTGCCAGGTATACTCAGATTCCTGATGAGAACTCTGTCATGCACTTGTAATTTTTGGCCATGCACCCTTTTATCATACACGCCTTTGCAGTACTTCCCCGGTTGGTGGTGTCAGCCGCTGCAGTGATCAGTTTATATGCCTCTCGCAATTGTTCTTTGAGCCTTTTCACTTTTGCATGTACTGTAGGTTGTAGAGGATGTGCATCTGCTGCCACTCCGAAACACCGATAGATTGGAAGCCAGGCTTCCTACCCAAACAGGGAAAAGGGAGACCAAAAAGCGCACCAGCACAAACGGAGCAGGAAGAAACCAGAACAAAAAAATGATTAAAAGGGCACTTTAATGTGGCAAAAGACCTATCCAATGCATTTCGAACGTCGCAGCGTTCTTTTTCAAGGATAAAACACAATGTGATAACATCCATTATATACCCTCTTACCTGTGGGCCATTTCGTGCCAAAAATCAGAACCTGATGACGTCATAACAGAGCGACTCAGTGCCGATCTAAGGGCAAAAGGAAGTACCAAAGGCAGTGTGGCCATTTTGGATGTGGGCAAACATAGGAACACAATAACAAAGCTTTATTGACCATTCCAGCAGAACAAAATACATTGCTGCTAACTGGACAAGCATATTTAAACGAAATAAAGCTATATTAAACTAAACTAATGCTTAATAAAGGGTACTATTATATCAAGGAAAAACATGAACAAGGTGGATTAAAAAACTAGCTGTGTTGCAACTAAGTTATATACAAAAAAAAAAAAAAAAAACAGTTAAAAATAAAAACCTCTAGACATGATTAAAAAAATGTGCAAGAAAAGTAAATTTAAAGACATATTACACATACATACTGCATAACACAGATTGTGTACCTAAATCATAGGAACCAGGGAAATACAACCATTATAAAATATGAAGTATTATCCACAAGATACATCAAAGAACAATTTAAGCTTACATATTAGCATAATATTTGCATGATAAGGCATAGGTTCAAAGGTTATAATGACAAGAATATAATGTCCAATATAATGACAATTGTCTTATTTAATCTGTATTACCAACTAATTACACCATAATACGTCTATCACAAAAATGTTTACAAAAAATGTGTTAGTTGCCAGTCAATGTTCAAGCCCATAGGGAAGCGCGTTTGGAGAGTGAAGATCCAATACGCCTCCCTACGGTCCAGAAGGTTGATATGATCACCTCCTCTAGATTTAGAAATAACTGATTCAATCCCCAAAAAGGAAAAATTATTAATTCCTCCCTGACCACATTCAGTGAAATGTTTTGAGACTGGATGATTAGTGTCTCTCAATTTTATGAGCCTTAAATGCTCTAACATCCTGACCTTAAGGGCTCTAGTCGTCCTCCCCACATACCTCTTGCCACAACCACATGTTATTAGATAAATCACAAATTGACTTTTACAATTTATAAAACTATTAATCTTAAATTCCTTATTTGGTAATATATTCACACCATGTGGCGGTGGCAAGGCAAACTGGAAAAAACTTTTGGCAGGCTTCATGTGTTTACATGCACTACAAGAGCCACATTTGAAGGAACCCCTAGTGATAAAAGTTTTTTTGAGACCAGAAGATTTGAGTTCACTTGGTGAAACATGAGATCCAATTGTTCTCGCTCTACGATATACAAAAGTAGGACCAGAATCCACATATTTTTTAAGGACAGGGTCCATGGATAAAACATTCCAATGTTTTAAAATTATAGAGTTTACTTTTCCACTTTGTTTACTAAATTGTGAAATAAAAAGAGGACATTTGTTTTTTGATTCTGTCAGTCCATGTGAGTCCTGTTTAATACCAATTGTCTTAACATTGTTAACAAGGCGAGAATCTCCAATTGGATGTGTGGGCAACAATGATGCTCTCTCTGTATGTAATGCATTTTCAAATGCAATTGCTAAATGTGATTTGGGGTATCCCCTTTCCAAAAATCTCCTTGTAAGCTCCTCAGACTGGGAAAGGAAACCACTCATAGTGGAACAATTCCTTCTCAGTCTGAGGAACTGTCCCCTTGGTATGGCCTTTATGACATGGGATGGGTGGCAGCTGTCCGCCCTAAGAAAGGTGTTCCTGGCATTTTGCTTCCTATAAACATCCGTTTGGATTTTTTTGTCTATGTCTACAAATAATTGTAGATCCAGAAATTCAATGTGATGGAAATGAAAATTTAATGTAAATCTTAGATTATAAAGATTATTATTAAGATAAGATACAAAAGTGTGAAGTGTAGTGACATCCCCCCTCCAAATAATAATTAGGTCGTCCACAAATCTTTTATAAAAAACAATATTGTGACGAAATAAATTAGTGCTCGAATAAATAAAAAGTGCTTCCCACCATCCCATAAATAAGTTCGCAAAAGAAGGAGCAAAACTTGTACCCATAGCAGTGCCAATAAGTTGCAAATAAAACTTACCATTAAATGTGAAAAAGTTGTGCGTGAGTAAAAAGTGTATAGCGTCCAAAATAAAAGCCGATTGAAAGATTGATATTTCTGGTATCTCAATAAATTGGCGGACCGCTGCCAAACCATGGTCATGTTGTATAACAGAATACAGAGAGGTAACATCAAGTGTTACCCACAGGTAATCATTACCCCATTTAACATTTTTGATCTGATCAAGAAGATCACCAGAGTCCCGTATAAATGAGGGCAATTTCCTAACAAATGGCTGAAGAAAACCATTAACATATCTTGACAGACCATCTCCCAAAGATCCAATACTAGAGACAATGGGACGACCTGGAGGGTCGACCAATGTCTTGTGGATCTTTGGGAGATGGTGGAAGATAGGAATAATGGGATGAGATGGAATAATGAATTTAACCTCGTCCTTCGACAGAACTTCCATAATAACACCTGAGTCAACCAGTTCTACAAGGAACTCCAAGAATTGCGGTGTGGGGTCGGCGGATAGTACACGATAGGACCGGCCATCATCCAGTTGGCGTAATGCCTCCCTGATGGAAATTGCCCTCATTTATACGGGACCCTTGTGATCTTCTTGATCAGATCAAAAATGTTAAATGGGGTAATGATTACCTGTGGGTAACACTTGATGTTACCTCTCTGTATTCTGTTATACAACATGACCATGGTTTGGCAGCGGTCCGCCAATTTATTGAGATACCAGAAATATCAATCTTTCAATCGGCTTTTATTTTGGACGCTATACACTTTTTACTCACGCACAACTTTTTCACATTTAATGGTAAGTTTTATTTGCAACTTATTGGCACTGCTATGGGTACAAGTTTTGCTCCTTCTTTTGCGAACTTATTTATGGGATGGTGGGAAGCACTTTTTATTTATTCGAGCACTAATTTATTTCGTCACAATATTGTTTTTTATAAAAGATTTGTGGACGACCTAATTATTATTTGGAGGGGGGATGTCACTACACTTCACACTTTTGTATCTTATCTTAATAATAATCTTTATAATCTAAGATTTACATTAAATTTTCATTTCCATCACATTGAATTTCTGGATCTACAATTATTTGTAGACATAGACAAAAAAATCCAAACGGATGTTTATAGGAAGCAAAATGCCAGGAACACCTTTCTTAGGGCGGACAGCTGCCACCCATCCCATGTCATAAAGGCCATACCAAGGGGACAGTTCCTCAGACTGAGAAGGAATTGTTCCACTATGAGTGGTTTCCTTTCCCAGTCTGAGGAGCTTACAAGGAGATTTTTGGAAAGGGGATACCCCAAATCACATTTAGCAATTGCATTTGAAAATGCATTACATACAGAGAGAGCATCATTGTTGCCCACACATCCAATTGGAGATTCTCGCCTTGTTAACAATGTTAAGACAATTGGTATTAAACAGGACTCACATGGACTGACAGAATCAAAAAACAAATGTCCTCTTTTTATTTCACAATTTAGTAAACAAAGTGGAAAAGTAAACTCTATAATTTCAAAACATTGGAATGTCTTATCCATGGACCCTGTCCTTAAAAAATATGTGGATTCTGGTCCTACTTTTGTATATCGTAGAGCGAGAACAATTGGATCTCATGTTTCACCAAGTGAACTCAAATCTTCTGGTCTCAAAAAAACTTTTAACACTAGGGGTTCCTTCAAATGTGGCTCTTGTAGTGCATGTAAACACATGAAGCCTGCCAAAAGTTTTTTCCAGTTTGCCTTGCCACCGCCACATGGTGTGAATATATTACCAAATAAGGAATTTAAGATTAATAGTTTTATAAATTGTAAAAGTCAATTTGTGATTTATCTAATAACATGTGGTTGTGGCAAGAGGTATGTGGGGAGGACGACTAGAGCCCTTAAGGTCAGGATGTTAGAGCATTTAAGGCTCATAAAATTGAGAGACACTAATCATCCAGTCTCAAAACATTTCACTGAATGTGGTCAGGGAGGAATTAATAATTTTTCCTTTTTGGGGATTGAATCAGTTATTTCTAAATCTAGAGGAGGTGATCATATCAACCTTCTGGACCGTAGGGAGGCGTATTGGATCTTCACTCTCCAAACGCGCTTCCCTATGGGCTTGAACATTGACTGGCAACTAACACATTTTTTGTAAACATTTTTGTGATAGACGTATTATGGTGTAATTAGTTGGTAATACAGATTAAATAAGACAATTGTCATTATATTGGACATTATATTCTTGTCATTATAACCTTTGAACCTATGCCTTATCATGCAAATATTATGCTAATATGTAAGCTTAAATTGTTCTTTGATGTATCTTGTGGATAATACTTCATATTTTATAATGGTTGTATTTCCCTGGTTCCTATGATTTAGGTACACAATCTGTGTTATGCAGTATGTATGTGTAATATGTCTTTAAATTTACTTTTCTTGCACATTTTTTTAATCATGTCTAGAGGTTTTTATTTTTAACTTTTTTTTTTTTTTTTTTTTTGTATATAACTTAGTTGCAACACAGCTAGTTTTTTAATCCACCTTGTTCATGTTTTTCCTTGATATAATAGTACCCTTTATTAAGCATTAGTTTAGTTTAATATAGCTTTATTTCGTTTAAATATGCTTGTCCAGTTAGCAGCAATGTATTTTGTTCTGCTGGAATGGTCAATAAAGCTTTGTTATTGTGTTCCTATGTTTGCCCACATCCAAAATGGCCACACTGCCTTTGGTACTTCCTTTTGCCCTTAGATCGGCACTGAGTCGCTCTGTTATGACGTCATCAGGTTCTGATTTTTGGCGCGAAATGGCCCACAGGTAAGAGGGTATATGATGGATGTTATCACATTGTGTTTTATCCTTGAAAAAGAACGCTGCGACGTTCGAAATGCATTGGATGGGTCTTTTGCCACATTAAAGTGCCCTTTTAATCATTTTTTTGTTCTGGTTTCTTCCTGCTCCGTTTGTGCTGGTGCGCTTTTTGGTCTCCCTTTTCCCTGTATTGCATTGAGTAGCTGCACAGCCTGCCTGCCTGCCCTACCAGGATGTGAGTATTTGCATATTTTTCAGGGGAACCTGCCAATGAGACATATGGTGAGTGGGTTGCACCACACACCACCTGTCTTCAGGAGGATAGTACCCATTATATGACACAATAGGTACTATATCAATTGTTAGTACCCTGGTACAGTGGTCTGGCTTATTATCATTTTGAGATATACCTGCATTTGAGCGCTTCAGCTATTTTCCATATTCCTACCCAAACAGCAGGTAACACGGAGAGTACCCTGTAGTGTCATTATAGGTACAATTGTATATAAACCCAAAAAAGGGGCGTAAATGCACTCAGGTGATAAATATCACAGCTAAGTCACAGAATATAAACAATTGACCTTACAGATGAGGTAACTAAAATTTCAATCTAATACTTGATTGTAGATATCCAGTAGATGATCTCACGTAATACATGTAGAGGAAAAATAAAATATAGTGCAATATGTCTTGATTCTATCTTAATATAAAATAGATCAGGGGTAGAAAGCACACTCACATGCTTCAATCAGGCATTGATGGGTTAAACCCCACAGGTGTAATGGTGGCACACATGATTCTAATGCAATCTCCTCTGTAATGTAGTCAGATCAACTCTCCATAGAATTAGAAGAAAAGGCAGAAAATGGTGTAAAAGGAGTCCTTGGGGGAAATGGATTGTATGCTGCTCTCTTGCCATTGAAGTCTGCATAGAGACTTTCTGCACACGGGCAGGGCCGCCGTCATGGGGAGACAGCGGGGACGAGTGTCCCAGGCCCGGTGGCTGAGGGGGGCCTGGTGGACAGACAAAGTAGTTGCCGCCGGGCACTGGCTCTCTCCCAGCTGTGGGTCTCTCCCTCACGCCGAGCTTCTGATGCTGGTGCGCGATGAGTCTCTATGACGTTAGCACACCAGAAGTAAGCTTGGCCCACTTCCGGCGCGCGCTGGCATGAGAGGTAGGCCTGGTGCGCGCTGACGTTGGACAGAGTAGGCGTGGGACAGAGTGTGGGAGAGGCCCGCAGCTGTAGGCGAGCTGGGGCCCGGCTGCCGGTCCTGTAGTTGCCTCTCCTCCCTTCTGCGGGCCTCTCCCTCACTCTTTCCCCCACAGTCAAACGGGCTTGGCATGAGACCATCCCAAAGGTAAGCCTGTCTTTTTATATGTATTCGGGTGGGTAGTGTATTTTTGTATGTATTGTTGAGGTGGCTAGTGTATTTTTATATGTATTGGAGGGCAGGGGTTGTATTTTTATATGTGTTTGGGGGGTGGGTGTATTTTTATTATGTATTGGGGGGTGGGTTTATTTTTAATATGTATTGAGGGGTGTATTTAAATATGTATTGGGGGGTGTATTTTTAATATGTATTGACGAGTGGGTGTATTTTTTATTATGTATTGGGGTGGTGTCTTTTTTATTATGTATTGGGGGGTGGACGTATTTTTTATATATATTGGGGGGGTGTATTTTTTATTATGTTTTATAATGTTTGTAAGGTTATGCATTTGGGAAACAAGAATAAACAGGCGGTTTACAAATTAAATGGGGAGAAATTAGAGGAATCCTTGATGGAGAAGGATTAAGGAGTGCTTGTAGACAGCGGGCTTAGCAATAGTGCCCAATGTCATGCAGTAGCTGCAAAGGCAAACAAGATCTTAACTTGCAATGGATGGGAGGGAAGTAAACATAATTATGCCCCTTTAGAAAGTGTTGGTAAGACCACACCTTGAATATGGAGTACAATTTTGGGCACACTCCTTAGAAAATATATTATGGAACTAGAGAGAGTGCAGAGAAGAGCCACCAAATTAATAAAGGGTATGGACAATTTAACTTATGAGGAGAGGCTAATTAAATTAGATTTCTTTACATTAGAAAAAGGCATCTAAGAGGGGATATGATAACTATATATATAAATATGTTCGGGGACAGTACAAGGAACTTTCAAAAGAACTATTCATCTTAAGGGCAGTGCAAAGGACACAGGTCATCCCTTAATGTTGGAGACAAGGAGATTTCACCAGCAACAAAGGAAAAGGTTCTTTACAGTAAGGGCAGTTAAAATGTGGAATCCATTACTCATGGAGACTGTAATGGCAGATACAATAGATTTGTTTAAAAAAAAGCTTGGCCATCTTTATAAAAAGGAAAGGTATACAGGTATATACTAAATAAGTAAACATGGGAAGGATGTTGATCCAAGGAGTAATCTGATTGCTAATTCTTGGAGTCAGGAAGGAATTTATTTTCCTGTTATGAGATATCATTGGATGATATTTCACTGGGGTTTTTTTGTTTGCCTTCCTCTGGATCAAAATACTGTTCTGTAAGTACGGATATAGTATCAGTCATCTAAATTTAGCATAGGTTGAACTTGATGGACTCGTCTTTTTTCCACGTCATGTACTATGTAACTATGTATTAGGGGAGGGGGTGTATTTTTTATTATGTATTTCGGGGTGGGTGTATTTTTTATTATGTATTGGGGGGAGTGTATTTGTATATGTATTGGGGGGTGGGTGTATTTTTTATTATGTATTGGGGGGAGTGTATTTGTATATGTATTGGGGGCTGGGTGTATTTTTTATTATATATTGGGGGTGGGTATATTTTTTATTATGTACTGGGGGTGTATTTTTATATATATTGGGGGGTGGGTGTATTTTTTATTATATATTGGGGCGGTGGGTGTATTTTTTATTATGTGTTGGGGGTGGGTATATTTTTTATTATGTACTGGGGGTGTATTTTTATATGTATTGGGGGGTGGTTATGTTTTTTATTATGTATTGGGGTTGGGTATATTTTATATTATGTACTGGAGGGTATATGTTATATGTATTGGAGGAGTGTATTTTTATATGTTTTGGAGGAGTGTTTTTTTATTATGTACTGGGGGTGGGTGTATATTTTATTATGTATTGGGGGGTGTATTTTTAATATGTATTGGGGTGGGTGTATTTTTTATTATGTATTGGGGTTGATGTATTTATTATGTATTGGGGATGGGTGTATTTCTTATTATGTATTGGGGTGGGTGCATTTTTATTATATATTAGGGGGTGGGTGTATTTTTTCATTATGTACTAGGTGTTGGTGTATTTTTTATTGTGTATTAGGGAGGAGGTGTATTTTTATTATGTATAGGGGAGCGGGGAGTATTTTTATTATGTATTGGGGAGGGGGGTGTATTTTTTATTATGTATTGGGGATGGGGTGTATTTTTTATTATGTATTGGGGAGGAAGTGTACTTTTAATTATGTATTGGGGAGGGGGTGTATTTTTTATTATGTATTGGGGAGGAGGTGTATTTTTTATTATGTATTGGGGAGGGGGTGTATTTTTAATTATGTGTTGGGGGTGGGTTATTATGTTCTGGGGGTGTATTTGTATATGTATTGGGGAGTGGTTATGTTTTTTATTATGTATTGGGGTGGTGGGTGTATTTTATATTGTGTACTGGAGGGTATATGTTATATGTATTGGGGGTGTGTTTTTATATGTTTTGGAGGAGTGTTTTTTTTATTATGTACTCGGGGTGGGTGTATATTTTATTATGTATTGGGGGTGGGTGTATTTTTAATATGTATTGGGGGTGGGTGTATTTATTTTGTATTGGGGAGGAGGTGTATTTTTATTATGTATTGGGGAGGAGGTGTATTTTTATTATGTATTGGGGAGGGGGGAGTGTTTTTATTATGTATTGGGGAGGGAGGTGTATTTTTTATTATGTATTAGGGGGAGGTGTATTTTTTATTATGTATTGGGAAGGGGGTGTATTTTTTTATTATGTATTGGGGAGAAGGTGTATTTTTTATTATGTATTGGGGAGGGGGGAGTATTTTTATTATCTATTGGGGATGGGTGTATTTCTTATTATGTATTGGGGTGGGTGCATTTTTATTATATATTAGGGGGTGGGAGTATTTTTTGATTATGTATTGGGTGTTGGTGTATTTTTTATTATGTATTAGGGAGGGGGGAGTATTTTTATTATGTATAGGGGAGGGGGGAGTATTTTTATTATGTATTGGGGAGGAGGTGTATTTTTATTATGTATTGGGGAGGAGGTGTATTTTTATTATGTATTGGGGAGGGGGGAGTATTTTTTATTATGTATTGGGGAGGAGGTGTATTTTTATTATGTATTGGGGAGGGGGGGAGTATTTTTATTATGTAATGGGGAGGGGGGAGTATTTTTATTATGTATTGGGGAGGGAGGTGTATTTTTATTATGTATTGGGGAGGAGGTGTATTTTTATTATGTATTGGGGAGGGGGGAGTATTTTTATTATGTATTGGGGAGGGGGTGTATTTTTTATTATGTATTGGGGAGGGGGGAGTATTTTTATTATCTATTGGGGATGGGTGTATTTCTTATTATGTATTGGGGTGGGTGCATTTTTATTATATATTAGGGAGTGGGAGTATTTTTTGATTATGTATTGGGTGTTGGTGTATTTTTTATTATGTATTAGGGAGGGGGGGAGTATTTTTATTATGTATAGGGGAGGGGGGAGTATTTTTATTATGTATTGGGGAGGAGGTGTATTTTTATTATGTATTGGGGAGGAGGTGTATTTTTATTATGTATTGGGGAGGGGGGGAGTATTTTTTATTATGTATTGGGGAGGAGGTGTATTTTTATTATGTATTGGGGAGGGGGGAGTATTTTTATTATGTATTGGGGAGGGGGGTGTATTTTTTATTATGTATTGGGGAGGGGGGGGTTGTTATGTATTGGGGAGGGGGGAGTATTTTTATTATGTATTGGGGAGGGAGGTGTATTTTTTATTATGTATTGGGGAGTGGGGAGTATTTTTTTATTATGTATTGGGGAGGAGGTGTATTTTTTATTATGTATTGGGGAGGGGGTGTATTTTTAATTATGTGTTGGGGGTGGGTTATTATGTACTGGGGGTGTATTTGTATATGTATTGGGGGGTGGTTATGTTTTTTATTATGTATTGGGGTGGTGGGTGTATTTTATATTGTGTACTGGAGGGTATATGTTATATGTATTGGGGGTGTGTTTTTATATGTTTTGGAGGAGTGTTTTTTTTATTATGTACTCGGGGTGGGTGTATATTTTATTATGTATTGGGAGTGGGTGTATTTTTAATATGTATTGTGGGTGGGTGTATTTATTTTGTATTGGGGAGGAGGTGTATTTTTATTATGTATTGGGGAGGAGGTGTATTTTTATTATGTATTGGGGAGGGGGGAGTGTTTTTATTATGTATTGGGGAGGGAGGTGTATTTTTTATTATGTATTAGGGGGAGGTGTATTTTTTATTATGTATTGGGGAGGGGGGGAGTATTTTTATTATGTAATGGGGAGGGGGGAGTATTTTTATTATGTATTGGGGAGGGAGGTGTATTTTTATTATGTATTGGGGAGGAGGTGTATTTTTATTATGTATTGGGGAGGGGGGGCTATTTTTATTATGTATTGGGGAGGGGGTGTATTTTTTATTATGTATTGGGGAGGGGGGAGTATTTTTATTATCTATTGGGGATGGGTGTATTTCTTATTATGTATTGGGGTGGGTGCATTTTTATTATATATTAGGGGGTGGGAGTATTTTTTGATTATGTATTGGGTGTTGGTGTATTTTTTATTATGTATTAGGTAGGGGGGAGTATTTTTATTATGTATAGGGGAGGGGGGAGTATTTTTATTATGTATTGGGGAGGAGGTGTATTTTTATTATGTATTGGGGAGGAGGTGTATTTTTATTATGTATTGGGGAGGGGGGGAGTATTTTTTATTATGTATTGGGGAGGAGGTGTATTTTTATTATGTATTGGGGAGGGGGGAGTATTTTTATTATGTATTGGGGAGGGAGGTGTATTTTTTATTATGTATTGGGGAGGGGGGGTTTGTTATGTATTGGGGAGGGGGGAGTATTTTTATTATGTATTGGGGAGGGAGGTGTATTTTTTATTATGTATTGGGGAGGGGGGAGTATTTTTTTTATTATGTATTGGGGAGGGGGTGTATTTTTTATTATGTATAGGGGAGGGGGTGTATTTTTTATTATGTATTGGGGAGGGGGGAGTATTTTTTTATTATGTATTGGGGAGGGGGTGTATTTTTATTATGTATTGGGGAGGGAGGTGTATTTTTTATTATGTATTGGGGAGGAGGTGTATTTTTATTATGTATTGGGGAGGGGGTGTATTTTTATTATGTATTGGGGAGGAGGTGTATTTTTTATTATGTATTGGGGAGGGGGGAGTATTTTTTTATTATGTATTGGGGAGGGGGGAGTATTTTTTTATTATGTATTGGGGAGGGGGTGTATTTTTATTATGTATTGGGGAGGGAGGTGTATTTTTTATTATGTATTGGGGAGGAGGTGTATTTTTTATTATGTATTGGGGAGGAGGTGTATTTTTATTATGTATTGGGGAGTGGGGAGTATTTTTATTATGTATTGGGGAGGGGGGAGTATTTTTTATTATGTATTGGGGAGGGGGGAGTATTTTTTATTATTATTGGGGAGGAGGTGTATTTTTATTATGTATTGGGGAGGAGGTGTATTTTTATTATGTATTGGGGAGGGGGGAGTATTTTTATTATGTATCAGTATTTTTATTATGTATAGGGGAGGGGGTATATTTTTTATTATCTATTGGGGAGGGAGGTGTATTTTTTATTATGTATTAGGAAGGAGGTGTATTTTTTATTATGTATTGGGGAGGGGGGAGTATTTTTATTATGTATTGGGGAGGGGGAGTATTTTTATTATGTATTGGGGAGGGGGGAGTATTTTTATTATGTATTGGGGAGGGGGGGTATTTTTATTATGTATTGGGGAGGAGGTGTATTTTTTATTATGTATTGGGGAGGGGGTGTATTTTTTTATTATGTATTTGGGAGGGGGTGTATTTTTATTATGTATTGGGGAGGAGGTGTATTTTTTATTATGTATTGGGGAGGGGGGAGTATTTTTTATTATGCATTGGGGACGAGGTGTATTTTTATTATGTATTGGGGAGGGGGGAGTATTTTTATTATGTATTGGGGAGGAGGTGTATTTTTTATTATGTATTGGGGAGGGGGGTGTATTTTTTATTATGTATTGGGGAGGGGGGAGTATTTTTATTATGTATTGGGGAGGGGGAGTATTTTTATTATGTATTGGGGAGGAGGTGTATTTTTTATTATGTATTGGGGAGGGGGTGTATTTTTATTATGTATTGGGGAGGAGGTGTATTTTTTATTATGTATTGGGGAGGGGGGAGTATTTTTTATTATGCATTGGGGACGAGGTGTATTTTTATTATGTTTTGGGGAGGGGGGAGTATTTTTATTATGTATTGGGGAGGAGGTGTATTTTTTTATTATGTATTGGGGAGGGGGGTGTATTTTTTATTATGTATTGGGGAGGGGGGAGTATTTTTATTATGTATTGGGGAGGGGGGAGTATTTTTTATTATGTATTGGTCAAGGAGGTGTATTTTTATTATGTATTGGGGAGGGCGGTGTATTTTTTATTATGTATTGGCGAGGGGGGGAGTATTTTTATTATGTATTAGTATTTTTATTATGTATAGGGGAGGGGGTATATTTTTTATTATGTATTGGGGAGGGGGTGTATTTTTTAATATGTATTGGGGAGGGGTGTATTTTTGTATTATGTATTGGGGAGGGAGGAGTATTTTTATTATCTATTGGGGAGGGGGGTGTATTTTTTATTATGTATTGGGGAGGGGGGAGTATTTTTATTATGTATTTGGGAGAGGGGAGTATTTTTATTATGTATTGGGGAGGGGGAGTATTTTTATTATGTATTGGGGAGGGGGGAGTATTTTTATTATGTATTGGGGAGGGGGTGTATTTTTTATTATGTATTGGGGAGGGAGGAGTATTTTTATTATCTATTGGGGAGGGAGGTGTATTTTTTATTATGTATTAGGAAGGAGGTGTATTTTTTATTATGTATTGGGGAGGGGGGAGTATTTTTATTATGTATTGGGGAGGGGGAGTATTTTTATTATGTATTGGGGAGGGGGGAGTATTTTTATTATGTATTGGGGAGGGGGAGTATTTTTATTATGTATTGGGGAGGAGGTGTATTTTTTATTATGTATTGGGGAGGGGGTGTATTTTTTTATTATGTATTTGGGAGGGGGTGTATTTTTATTATGTATTGGGGAGGAGGTGTATTTTTTATTATGTATTGGGGAGGGGGGAGTATTTTTTATTATGCATTGGGGACGAGGTGTATTTTTATTATGTATTGGGGAGGGGGGAGTATTTTTATTATGTATTGGGGAGGAGGTGTATTTTTTATTATGTATTGGGGAGGAGGTGTATTTTTTATTATGTATTGGGGAGGGGGTGTATTTTTTATTATGTATTGGGGAGGGGGGAGTATTTTTATTATGTATTGGGGAGGGGGAGTATTTTTATTATGTATTGGGGAGGAGGTGTATTTTTTATTATGTATTGGGGAGGGGGTGTATTTTTTTATTATGTATTTGGGAGGGGGTGTATTTTTATTATGTATTGGGGAGGAGGTGTATTTTTTATTATGTATTGGGGAGGGGGGAGTATTTTTTATTATGCATTGGGGACGAGGCGTATTTTTATTATGTATTGGGGAGGGGGGAGTATTTTTATTATGTATTGGGGAGGAGGTGTATTTTTTTATTATGTATTGGGGAGGGGGGTGTATTTTTTATTATGTATTGGGGAGGGGGGAGTATTTTTTATTATGTATTGGTCAAGGAGGTGTATTTTTATTATGTATTGGGGAGGGCGGTGTATTTTTTATTATGTATTGGCGAGGGGGGGAGTATTTTTATTATGTATTAGTATTTTTATTATGTATAGGGGAGGGGGTATATTTTTTATTATGTATTGGGGAGGGGGTGTATTTTTTAATATGTATTGGGGAGGGGGTGTATTTTTTTATTATGTATTTGGGAGGGGGTGTATTTTTATTATGTATTGGGGAGGAGGTGTATTTTTTATTATGTATTGGGGAGGGGGGAGTATTTTTTATTATGCATTGGGGACGAGGTGTATTTTTATTATGTATTGGGGAGGGGGGAGTATTTTTATTATGTATTGGGGAGGAGGTGTATTTTTTTATTATGTATTGGGGAGGGGGGTGTATTTTTTATTATGTATTGGGGAGGGGGGAGTATTTTTTATTATGTATTGGTCAAGGAGGTGTATTTTTATTATGTATTGGGGAGGGCGGTGTATTTTTTATTATGTATTGGCGAGGGGGGAGTATTTTTATTATGTATTAGTATTTTTATTATGTATAGGGGAGGGGGTATATTTTTTATTATGTATTGGGGAGGGGGTGTATTTTTTAATATGTATTGGGGAGGGGGTGTATTTTTGTATTATGTATTGGGGAGGGAGGAGTATTTTTATTATCTATTGGGGAGGGGGGTGTATTTTTTATTATGTATTGGGGAGGGGGGAGTATTTTTATTATGTATTTGGGAGAGGGGAGTATTTTTATTATGTATTGGGGAGGGGGAGTATTTTTATTATGTATTGGGGAGGGGGGAGTATTTTTATTATGTATTGGGGAGGGGGAGTATTTTTATTATGTATTGGGGAGGAGGTGTATTTTTTATTATGTATTGGGGAGGGGGGAGTATTTTTATTATTTATTGGGGAGGGGGGAGTATTTTTTATTATGTATTGGGGAGGGGGTGTATTTTTTATTATGTATTGGGGAGGGGGTGTATTTTTTATTATGTATTGGGGAGGGGGGAGTATTTTTATTATGTATTGGGGAGGGGGGAGTATTTTTTTATTATGTATTGGGGAGGGGTGTATTTTTATTATGTATTGGGGAGGAGGTGTATTTTTATTATGTATTGGGGAGGGGGGAGTATTTTTATTATGTATTGGGGAGGGGGGATTATTTTTATTATGTATTGGGGAGGGGGAGTATTTTTATTATGTATTGGGGAGGAGGTGTATTTTTTATTATGTATTGGGGAGGGGGGAGTATTTTTATTATTTATTGGGGAGGGGGGAGTATTTTTTATTATGTATTGGGGAGGGGGTGTATTTTTTATTATGTATTGGGGAGGGGATGTATTTTTATTATGTATTGGGATGGGGGGGAGTATTTTTTATTATGTATTGGGGAGGGGGTGTATTTTTTATTATGTATTGGTCAAGGAGGTGTATTTTTATTATGTATTGGGGAGGGCGGTGTATTTTTTATTATGTATTGGCGAGGGGGGGAGTATTTTTATTATGTATTAGTATTTTTATTATGTATAGGGGAGGGGGTATATTTTTTATTATGTATTGGGGAGGGGGTGTATTTTTTAATATGTATTGGGGAGGGGGTGTATTTTTTTATTATGTATTTGGGAGGGGGTGTATTTTTATTATGTATTGGGGAGGAGGTGTATTTTTTATTATGTATTGGGGAGGGGGGAGTATTTTTTATTATGCATTGGGGACGAGGTGTATTTTTATTATGTATTGGGGAGGGGGGAGTATTTTTATTATGTATTGGGGAGGAGGTGTATTTTTTTATTATGTATTGGGGAGGGGGGTGTATTTTTTATTATGTATTGGGGAGGGGGGAGTATTTTTTATTATGTATTGGTCAAGGAGGTGTATTTTTATTATGTATTGGGGAGGGCGGTGTATTTTTTATTATGTATTGGCGAGGGGGGAGTATTTTTATTATGTATTAGTATTTTTATTATGTATAGGGGAGGGGGTATATTTTTTATTATGTATTGGGGAGGGGGTGTATTTTTTAATATGTATTGGGGAGGGGGTGTATTTTTGTATTATGTATTGGGGAGGGAGGAGTATTTTTATTATCTATTGGGGAGGGGGGTGTATTTTTTATTATGTATTGGGGAGGGGGGAGTATTTTTATTATGTATTTGGGAGAGGGGAGTATTTTTATTATGTATTGGGGAGGGGGAGTATTTTTATTATGTATTGGGGAGGGGGGAGTATTTTTATTATGTATTGGGGAGGGGGAGTATTTTTATTATGTATTGGGGAGGAGGTGTATTTTTTATTATGTATTGGGGAGGGGGGAGTATTTTTATTATTTATTGGGGAGGGGGGAGTATTTTTTATTATGTATTGGGGAGGGGGTGTATTTTTTATTATGTATTGGGGAGGGGGTGTATTTTTTATTATGTATTGGGGAGGGGGGAGTATTTTTATTATGTATTGGGGAGGGGGGAGTATTTTTTTATTATGTATTGGGGAGGGGTGTATTTTTATTATGTATTGGGGAGGAGGTGTATTTTTATTATGTATTGGGGAGGGGGGAGTATTTTTATTATGTATTGGGGAGGGGGGATTATTTTTATTATGTATTGGGGAGGGGGAGTATTTTTATTATGTATTGGGGAGGAGGTGTATTTTTTATTATGTATTGGGGAGGGGGGAGTATTTTTATTATTTATTGGGGAGGGGGGAGTATTTTTTATTATGTATTGGGGAGGGGGTGTATTTTTTATTATGTATTGGGGAGGGGATGTATTTTTATTATGTATTGGGATGGGGGGGAGTATTTTTTATTATGTATTGGGGAGGGGGTGTATTTTTTATTATGTATTGGGGAGGGGGGTGTATTTTTTATTATGTATTGGGGAGGGGGGAGTATTTTTTTATTATGTATTGGGGAGGAGCGTATTTTTATTATGTATTGGGGAGGAGGTGTATTTTTATTATGTATTGGGGAGGTGGGAGTATTTTTATTATGTATTGGGGAGGGGGGATTATTTTTATTATGTATTGGGGAGGGGGGAGTATTTTTTATTATGTATTGGGGAGGAGGTGTATTTTTATTATGTATTTGGGAGGGGGGTGTATTTTTTTATTATGTATTTGGGAGGGGGGTGTATTTTTTTATTATGTATTTGGGAGGGGGGAGTATTTTTATTATGTATTGGAGAGGGGGGTGTATTTTGTATTATGTATTGGAGAGGAGGTGTATTTTTTATTATGTATTGGGGAGGGGGGAGTATTTTTATTATTTATTGGGGAGGGGGGAGTATTTTTTATTATGTATTGGGGAGGGGGGTGTATTTTTTATTGTGTATTGGGGAGGAGGTGTATTTTTTATTATGTATTGGGGTGGGGGGTGTTTTTTTTATTATGTATTGGGGAGGGGGGTGTATTTTTTATTATGTATTGGGGAGGGGGTGTATTTTTTAATTTTGTATTGGGGAGGAGGTGTATTTTTTTTATTATGTATTGGGGAGGGGGGAGTATTTTTATTATGTATTGGGGAGGGGGTGTATTTTTTATTATGTATTGGGGAGGAGGTGCAACTCTAGTCCTGGGTCCTGGTAAATCTGTCTGCGTCCCTGAACATGGATCCAGTGAAGGTATGCTCCTTCACTGGGTCCCATTATTGTTTCCTGGGATAGAGCGGGACCCGATGAATTGTTTGACAACCCTTGGCAGATTCTCCATTTTTCTGCAATGTGCGGCTTAATGGCCTTCCTCACTGCATCTATAACAGAAATCTATCCCTCCACTCTTTTGATCGGGGGTTCTTCAGGTTTTCCTCCACCATCTACAGCCTGTCTTCATCCAGGGTGGCCACTATACCTCTCCCCAGTGCTCTTTCTGGTCAGTCTCAGTGGGCTCTTCTTCCATCCTCATGGCGGCCATGAGTTTCGATTCTCCTCCAGAGGGTTCACCTGTTTTATCAGACCCTGGCTTCTCCTCGTTATATGTGTTGGTGGTCTGGCCTCGTGGCCAAGCCTCAGCAGCGCTGTCCCCGTAATCGCACTACTATTGTATTGTATGTCTTTATTTTATAGCGCCAAAAGTGTACTCGGCGCTTCACAAAGAATACAGTACAGGGAATTATAATAATACAATAAGTGCAGCAAAATCAGACAATAGGAAAGGAAATCCCTTCCCTGAAGAGCTTACAATCTAAGAGGTTTGGTGGGGAATTTACAGAGGCAGCAGGTGAGGGAATAAGTGCTGCAGATGGCAGTGCTGGGCCACAATGGGTGGTAGGAGTGACTGAGTGTGGGTGAATAGCCATGTGTGCAGGCTATTGGGATGTTTTGTGGAGTGAGTTTTAAGGTTAGTGAGTATTAAAATGAGAGGGTTAACACAATTTACAGGGAAGATATGGCAGGGGGGCATGGGTGAAATCAGGTGTGTATGTCTGGGTTCAGGATTAGGGGAGATCCCCAGCAGCAGGAAGGAGTAGATAAAGGGTGTGAATAGAGGATTTGTGTGGGTGTTTTTTATTGAAGGGTAAAGAAGTTGATGGAAGAAAGGTGTATAAATAATGGTGCAGTGGGGAGTGGGGAAGTTGGAGACAACAGAGACATTCACAAAGGAGTGAGGAAATGGTAAACAGAAAAAGCAATAAGGAGGGCATAGTGAGATGCATGAGGAGAGACTTCCCAGGTACTGGTGGATAGAAAGAGTACAAAGAATCACAGCGTATCGAAAGTAAAGTTCTCACAGTTGCAAAGTTGTTGTGCAGAGTCCCGATCTTCCTCCAATCTTCATCTCCAATTTCAACTCCAAAATTAACTTTGCCACACACTTTTGATGTTACACTTTACGATGGGACACAGCCATACTATGCCATAACATGGCTGCAGGCTTGTAATGCTTTGGCCAAAGACTTTAGCTTAATGGCTATTGCTTATGAGAGCTGGTCCAGCTCCCCTGTTTCAAACCTATGTTAAATAATAATAATAAAAAACCTTGAATGAATTGGTCCTTTAAGAGCAATGAGATACTCTACTCTACTTTAAGATACTCTTCTATCCATAGTTAACCTTTGCTTTCTCCCCAAACCATACAATTGTTTCACATATGAGATAACATTTAAATAGTTTATATTGCTTTATTCTTTCTGTGCAGCGCATGTCATTTTGCTTCTAAAAATATGACTACATAAGTTAAAACATGCTGTAAGAGCAGAAATTATATCAAGTGTAATTCCCCACATTTAATGAGCTGTACGTTTGTAAAACAATGGTCCCCGTATTCCCAAAAGCTTTAGCATTTGGGCAAACATTTTTAAATACTGTACAATTAGCAGCAAAAGAGCCAGTTCCTAGGCCTCTGTTAAATGCAACGTTGGGAACAATGGTAACTTGTTGTTAGTATGCAGATCAGATAAACGCAGACTGAAGAGAGCAGCATTAGAATTCTGGGCACCGAAGACTCTCTGGCTTCAAATGAAGAACTGTGTTGAATGTTGGAGCCCACTCATACAATTCTAATTGTTAATCCTCTTTGTAATGGTCGATTTACATGTTAGAAGATCTAAAAGACAGGAAGTGCAGAGCCTAGCTTTGAATTTTATTCTTTAGACTTTCCCTGTAAATCTTTGAGAGGAAAGTCTCCAAATGTACTGCTCGCTGTTTTGAAGACTTCCACTGGGGCTTTGAAACATCTCACAATAACATAACAGATCTAGAGAAGAGGAAATATGTGCTGCCCTGGATGAATATTCATACACTCCATGCTTACAAAAACAATCTCACTTCATACAAGAGAACATAAGTTTTTTCGCTCAACTTTCTTCATGCTTTTTCATGTTGAGCTCAAAAGGCACATTTTGAGAGTCTGCTTGCAGTATGTTGCATTGCGATTTAACAGGTACTGTATGTTGTCTGTTAATCTGGAGTGTTTCTCTTAAAGACCTACACTTGTCAGCAAAATGTACTTAATATAATATCTCAAGTAAATTGGTGTTGTATAAAATACATGAAAAACATATTCAGTTATTATACCTAAAAATACTGATTATTTGCTTTTTATGGCGTAGAAGGTACTGTACTTTCATATTTATTTTATTTATCTATACTATAATTCTAAGTTAGATTCCGTCTGTTTGTTTGTATGTCCAAAGCATCAAAATCTCAGAAACGGCACCACGTAGCACAACAAAACTTTCACTGTACTTTCTGCTGCGGATTTGTAGGTCAACGCAACTATTTTGAGCTTTCAATGTGACTCACCTCCCAAATTATGGACATTCTAAGTTTCCCTCGGCTGTCCAGCAAATCTGTTAGAGCAGGAGCAGGGGGCGTGGCTACTAAGGGAGGGGGCGTGTCCTTGCCTGGATCGGGACTGTGTGTGTGTGTCTCTGTGTCTGTGTGTGTGTGATGTCAGATGTGTGGAGGAGATGTGCCAGCAGGGGGGGAGGGGGGGAGATGTGCCAGCTAGCGGGGGAGAGATGTACCAGCGGGGTGGGTGGGTAGGGACATATGCCGTCAGCAGGTGAGATGTACCAACAGGGGAGGGAGGGGAAAATGTGCCGCCAGCGAGGGCAGATGTACCAATGGGGGGGGGGGGAGGCAGGGAGATGTGCCACCAGCAGGGGGGAGGGGGGGTGGAGACATGTTCCAACAGCGGGGGGAGACACACACACACACAGACAGACACAGACACATATACACATACATAGACAGACACACACACACACAGATACACACAGACAGAGACAAATCTCACCCCGCACTACATCCAGCAGCGGGGGGTGGAGGGGGGGGGGAAAGGGAGGCCCGGGGACATGTGCCGCAGCAGGGGGGGATGGGGGGCCGGGGACATGTATTCAATATTACATTCCCCGGGCGAAGCCGGGCACAAAAGCTAGTTTATTTATAAAATGTTTTACCAACTTAATAACTAAATTGTGTAAAAATATAAAATGTATCAATGAAAGGGTTAAGGGCTCAAAAGGAGGGGTTTTTAGTTGTAATTTGTACATTAACATTTCATGCATATTGTAACATTGTTGTGCATTAACTATGTGAAGCATATTGTAAGAAAGAAAGCAGATATATCCACATCAATGTCTGTCGATGTAACAGGTAATATGAGAGTGGTTCTGTTTTCTGCTGCTGCTTTCCATATCTATTTAGGAGATATACTTCTGACCCACCAGAAAAGTTTCCAACCGGTACAAGCTCTTGTGTGCTTGTTGCAGCTGTATAGGCCATGTGAAACTATACTCTATTTGTAGGTAATTATACCCTTCAACAAATCAACATGAGAGTCTAATACAGTACAGTGCATATGAATTAAATAAATAAATAGTAATATTATCATAGTAATAAATAATAATAACTAAACAAATAAATAATATAATAATAAATAAATACATGTATCTCTATATATTTTTAATTTTAGAGTGTATGCTACCGTGGAAGCACTGTATGCTGGGTGATAATGGTGAAAGGCAGGGTTGCAGACCTGTCTAAGAGATGCAAATGAGCACACAGTAATATTTCCATTTGCTATATGCTTTACTGTGGAGGTTTTTGTCACTTTTGCTTACCCACCATAACGTAACTAAGTTTGGTGAAACCTATCCTAAGCTTCATTTTTGCATAGCCAGTATAACCAACTCCACACTGATGGGACCCATTAAGGTCGAAACAGCTGTCTGTGGGTGGGTTTACTGGCTATGCATCTTAACCCAGTGTGTGCTCAAAGCTGTGAAATGCAGCAAGCATAAGCTTACAGGGGACCATGTTATATGGTTTTGAAGCAAAAGGTGGCACTGTGTGCTTATTTGCATGTCATTTCCCAGAATCCCTTGCTGCAGTGAAAGCACTGTGTGTGGGGTGATAATGGTGTAAAAGGCATATATATTTATTTGTAATGTACATGAGTATTATATTTGGTGGCTTTTAATTTTTGCTAATAAAATAGGTATACGTAAACTGGTGACACCCAATGAAAGGGTGAGTTATGCCCTGAAACATCCTACTGCAACTTTGTATTTTTTTTTCTTTGTGTGCCCTCTTTGTATAATAGTTGATTAGTTATTTAACAAGATTGTCTCCTACATAGTTAATGGTACAGTAGCTGTAACAGCATTGGTCTCGAGAAAGACATCTGTGTACAGTACTGGGGCATAGGATACCTAATAAGTACAAACAGAGAGCCCTGGCCCTTTTCTAAACATGTCCCTCATTCCTCTGACCATCACTTGGGCCATTACCCATTAGCAATAACTCAAAGCTTTTCCTACTGCAGCTTTCCTAGGCTGTTTTATGAGACAAAGGGCACTTCAGGCATGTCATCAAGGAGGAAGTACTGTAGGTATGGAACTGCTTTCCCATAGTAAACCTCTGCTACATACATAAGACCACTTATGCCAGTTCCGGATGAAATAAATAGCCATTGAATAGTGAATACACTGAGTGACAGCTTTGTTGAATGGATACATTTATTTTTTTAAATAACACAGCTCCAATTGACATCAAATAGCCAGAGACAACAGGGCACTGAGTGCAACAAAATTGTAAGGGTTCCTACAGCGCTGACACACAAGAGCACTTAAGACATGAGACGCTCCCCAAATAAACATATCAAGACTTGCAATGTGTCAGCAGAAATAGATTTTTTGTGCAAAAAGATGCTAGACTGAAACAACTACAGAAATATATGGACCGAATGCATCCACAGTTATAGTAAGGAGAAAATAGAGACTATGGAACATGTGGGCCCATGTTTACTAAGCGGTGGTAAGGTATAAGACCCTTTATAGTCTATTCCCTTATATGGGCCATGGAGTGTCTTATAACTTAGTAACACTGTGTAAATACAGCCCATGCTCTCAGGTGAAGGATGTACAAGAACACTTTATTTCAGTGTATTATGGCTCTTTGAAAGATAATGTCTACATTAAAAAAAATACTCTTGATAACTGTGAATGAATGGTTCTCAACATAATGACGACAACATTAATGCATATGAATGAAAGAACGTCATTGTTTCTGCTGTGTGCTTTCATGTTCAGTGCAATTCTACTTCCTATCTCTGCTTGTCCATCCATCACTTCCTGGGATTCTTTTTTTTAAATGCCTTACAGGGAGCATTTCACACCGACAGGAGGAAGTGTTTGAAAACAGTGACATTGTAATATTATGTTTTGTTTTTTTAAATATATTCCTGTAGCAGTTAAGCATCAGCAGTGTACAAGGAATGTTGTCTTCTAAAGGATTTAGAGATCATTTAGTTACATTGTGTCTGCCTATCATCTAGGGAAAGTTGAAGATTAATTAATATTTGTGCTACATGGAACTTACTGTACCATAAATTATATCACTAAAAATACATTATTTCATTATTTCATCAAAACAATGATGTTCTCAATAGATAATCAAAATCCATATTACTGCAATCTCTTTTTACATAAATACAAAATATTTTTAAAAAATTAAATAAGATATATATACCTAGAAAATGAATTATTGCAATCAAGCATTGTAATGTCTATTAGTTATATGTAACATGATAGATAAATAAGGATAATACAAAGATTTATTTTGTAATATTATTATTTTAAAAATTAGGGTAGACATTATGGTGGTAAATAATAATAGTAATGTTTTATATGTTTCTATAAATAATATGTATGGTAATGTATTATTAAGCCATTTTCCACCATTCTTTAATATGCCTTTTAAGCCACTTTAAACTTGAATGGGTAAATTGATGTACTCTCGTCTATTTTGGGAATAAAATTCAAAATGAAAAAACATCAATAATTTAGGTATATATGTAGCCCCTCTTTTACTCTGCACCTCCGCCTACACACTTTGCCCTGAAGTGCGGGCCTGAGTTCCTATGACTAACATATGTACCACATGTGCGTGGAGCCAAGCAATAGGACACAACTACAACAAGACTTTGTTATACAACATATTTTATATACATTAACTGGGTATCAGGATTCTCGTGATCCTTAGAAACAGGATCACCACATTCCAATCAAAATAATTCTCAGTACGTTTCACATACGCGCTGCGCTGTGTGTTAGTATCAACCCAAGGGGCCTCCTAATCCAGGGTATTCAGGCCTATATTTGAGGTGCTGACATACCGTTGGAGCTCGTGTTTGTAACTGAGTGTAGCAGGACTGTACTTAGCAAAGTTTACATCAGTACCGCTGTTTCCTGTTACCACTGGAGGGTCCATTCTGTCGGCTGTCACTCCTCTGGATGGCTCCCGATATCAGCTGCTCTGCTATCCAGCTCTTTAAGCTGCTCTCCGTCCTTTCAGCAACTGCGCTCTCACTCACGTGGGACACATGCAGGTCCCATGCCACAGGTTGTTCTTGATAGAGCCTGAATTCTTCAGGCCCACACAGACTCCTTGTTATGCCTGCCCCCCTTTTAAAGCTCCTCTCCCTCCGTCTTCACCAGCCTCTCTACTGGATCACCATAGTCACATATCCATGGGGGATTAACCTGCTAGGGGGCAGTGTGCATGTTTTGCTTGCCATACACAGGGGGTTACATCTAGAATACTATTATAGGTTACTGAGCTTCAAAATATATGATTGTTAATGTATGGTAAATAAATCAAAATGTATCATTAACTAATGGTAGAATGCAATTATTTTAATTTTCCTTGTGAAAATGTGTATGAGGCAACATTCTGTGGGATTCCATTTGCCCAAGCAGGGTAGTTTGGCCCAATATTAGGGGGTTTGAGTCTGAGGTATGTGGGATCCTCCAGCAGCAGCGGGAGGAAAAACGGAGCACAGCCAAAAGGAACAGGACAGGGCAAACGTGGGTGGTGACTAAAAAAGGTTTATTCAACAGACAGGTGCAGCTGTAGGGTCATCTGACGCGTTTCGGCCCGGGGGCCTTTGTCAAAGGATGATCCCAACAGCATAAGGGAGACATACATATAGGCAGTGTTAACACATAACACCTGCACAAGATAGAAATCAGGTGGGGTAAGTGATCAACAACATGCCCATGAACTGGGGTTAATAAAAGACGTTTAAAAACAGTGCCAACACAGCAACATGGTATAGAATATCTACATCTATTGTACATCAAAACAATAATGATGTAATATCAGTGAAAAATGAAACAACATAAATGATATCAATATATATAAAGATGCTTGTTTGGCCCGCAATAAAAAAACAACATGTTAAAAACAAGCCTTGGTCTGTTGTGAATCATTTTGTCATATATATGATATATCACAGGTAGAGATCTCTGCTCAAATTATTAATGGATGTACAAGATAAGCAAGATGTTGGTTAAATAATGGTAATAATCATGGTTATATTAAATACATCTCTGAACCCAATCAGAAGAAAGGAAGGGAAGGGAAAGGAGGGGGAGGAAAAAGGGGGGGGGCAGAAAAAAGGGGGGCTGGATATGGGGGGGGGGGAGAGGAAAAACGCCAAAAAATTACAAAAAATTAATAAAGACAAGGTAAATATCTGTGATACTTAATGATGTAAAAAATGCTGTAATTCCCAGTCCACATTTAAACCGTGTGGTTGCAAGGTATCTAACTGGAAAATCCACTGCATTTCTATTTTGTTCAATCTATTTAGACGGTCTCCCCCTCTGATGTGCGTTGGAATGTGGATTATTCCAAAGAATCTGAAGTTTTTTATACCACCCTTAGGGCACATCGAAAAGTGTTTGGAAACTGGGTGGAATAGATCTTTTTTGAGTATCAGTCTGATGTGTTCAGATATTCTGATATATAGTGGGCGGATGGTTCTACCAACATATTTGGCATTACAACCACACTGTATAGCGTACACCACATAACTTGTGTGACAATTAATGAATGTTGGGATTCTGTATTTGGACATTTTGGACACTGTAGTTATTCTTTTAGTGGGTACTGCGTACTGGCAGCACTTGCAAAATCCACATTTAAAGAACCCTTTAGGTATTGCTGAAATACGCTTTGTGGGTGAAGATTGGAAAAGGCTCTTAGAAAGGGATGTGGCCAGGGTATTAGCTCTTCTACATGCAAATCTGGGTTTCTGCAAAAACGGTTCTAGCTCTGAATCCAGTTTAAGTACATTCCAGTGTTTGGATATGATATGCCTGATCTGGGGTGCCTGTCTACTAAACTTAGTTATAAACAGGGGGTTCTCTTCAAAAGTAGTTTTGGTCTGCAGTTTATTTTTAGTCTTTTTTAACAGATTTGATCTATCAGAACAATCAGCATGTGTAAAGGCCTGTTCAATGTCAATGCTGGAATAACCTCTATCTGCAAATTTAAGACTTAGATTTCTAGAGTGTTGGAGAAAGTTTTTTGGATCCGAACATAGGGCCTCATGCAGTAAGCGACGATTATGTGAAATCGGCAAGCTTATCGATTAGTCATGTTATTGGCGTTTTTCCCTCTCCGTATGCAGTAAGTGCCGAATACATTCAAAATCAACCAGAAAACAAATCCGCCCACTCTCACGATGATGAGCCGATCACACACAGGTGTATCGGCGTGCGTGGTGGGGTGCTGTTAGGTTGCACAATCACAAATCTTGCTGAATCAGGCGAAACAAGCATGTTTTTGATTGCGCGCCATATTTAAAGGCAACGTGTACTGCTAATCATTCTCTGTGTTGTTGGGAGTGAGAGAGAGAGAGAGACGCACAGAGCTGGACGATTGAAGATTTGCATATTGACTGAGAGACTTGTTGTGTATTGGGTGAGCTTTGTCCTTTGTTGTTTTGTTTACATCTTTGTCTTGTTTTATATGTGGAAGTGGGTCGTGTGATTGCCTGTACATTTCTTGTCTGTTTTTTGTGAGTGCTGGAAGTATGCCCGCAAAGCGTGGGAAGAGTGATGCTGGTGGGAGTGGGAGTGCTACTCGTGCGAGTACGCGTCGGAGTGAACGTTCTGTTCAGGGGAGTGATGTTGCTGGTGCACCGAGTGGTGTTGCTGGGAGTGGGAGTGCTGTTGTTGGGAGTGGGAGTGCTGGTGCTGCGAGTGGTGTTGCTGGGAGTGGGAGTGCTGTTGTTGGGAGTGGGAGTGCTGTTGTTGGGAGTGGGAGTGCTGTTGCTGTGAGTGGGAGTGCTGTTGCTGTGAGTGGGAGTGCTGGTGCTGGGAGTGCTGGTGCTAGGAGTGTGAGTGCTGGTGCTAGGAGTGTGAGTGCTGGTGCTAGGAGTGTGAGTGCTGGTGCTAGGAGTGGGAGTGCTGGTGCTGGGAGTGCTGCTGGTGGCGCAGTTGCTGATGGGGTGTCTGGTGGTGGCGTGCTTGCTGGTGGCCAGCTTTTGGAGGCTCTTCCATTGGAAGAAGGAGAGTCCAGTCAGCACCAGCCAAGCTCTGACCCTAAACCTGCTCGGAAAAAACGTGTGGAGAAGCCACGTAATCCTCGCTTCAATGACCAGGAAAATAGGGCTCTTGTCACTGGCATTCTGGAGCACTATGACAGTCTCTATGGACATTTAGTAGGTAAGTGTAACTTTACATTTATTATTCAAATACATGTGATCCTAGGTCATCTGAGTTTTGTTCATATGCAAATATGGGTACACAATATCTTTCTATGTTCATTAGTGTGGAAACACAGCTTTTTATCATGCCTTACAAGGACAAATAAACACAGGCGGTCAATTTGCCAGAACTGCATACAATATGAATGCAACCTTGCTTACATGTATAGGTTTAGTAGTGAATGCTCATGTGCTGCACATATTACACATAAAACAGCATGTTTGCTATCTCTTGGAACAGCTAGCAGTGTAGGAAACTGGTGCTTATATTATTATTAATTTACCTCATATCTTTTATATGTTTTTCAAGGGCGGACAAGTGCAGCAAGCAAAAAAGAAATGTGGGACACAATAGTCATTGGTGTCAATGCCTGTGGGAATAGTGTCAGGGACAAGTATCATTGTCGGAAAAGATTTGATGATATTAGGTCCAAATTGAAAAAGAAAATACAAGACCAACGCGTGCATGCTACTGGCACTGGAGGTGGGCCCACACCACAACGTCTCATATTGACTCCATTGGAGGAGCTGCTTCGGCCAAAATTACTTACCGTCGTCGTGGAAGGCTTGGCTGGTGACCGTGACATTGGAATTTATCCGTCACAATTTCCAGCAGGTGATAAATATTACTGTACTAGGCGTGTCGTTGCTTACAGTTATTTTGCATATTTACACTGCTTTTTATACTGTCTTCACAATATAAGCATTCCTGCATCTATATATGTATATGTCTGATTCTGTATATATATATCTCAAAATAGACATATATGTAGTAGTCCTACTAAAAGCAGTAACTAATATAGCACGTGCCATTGCGTGCTCATTTACATGTGAATTCCCAAAATGCATAGCTGCAGTGGAAGCAATTGATGGTGGGCGAAGATGGGGAACAACAGGGTAGTACACATGTGTAACACATGTTCATGAGAAATTATTAGTAGCTACAGGTACAGAACAGAAATATGTATCATATTATTGTGTATTTTATTGATTTTACTCCGACAAACATGACATTACTGCCTATTTTAAGCATGCATCAAAGAAATTGCATGTAACGGCCTACAAACATCACTGGCACTAACACATCTATAGTTGCTTATGAAAAGGTCCATTTTTGCTTTATGTCATATACAGACAGCATAATGAGGCACACGTATCATATGTTATGTCATTGTTTTCATAACTTAAACACTGCAGATGACTACTTAGCTCATCTACCATTGTGTTAAAGCAGCTGCAATTAATATCTCATCACAGCATACACTTCAACAGAGGGGGTGGGGTTCAGCACACACACTAATTACAGCCTCATTTCACGGTCAACTTAGTTCACACCATTTGCACCTGTTTCAAGTCATTGAAAGGTGTGGCTGATTAGGCTTTTTGGGGAAGGGAATACCTTTCTTACAACCTGAATAGCACAACTGAAGTTAATCACACTCATTTGAAAGCTTAACTCTAGCTACTAAATGCCCCAACAACTCATTACTTATCAAAGCGTACGTCACACATTAGTTCACTCATATCTATAGTTGAACTACTATGAAAGACACATTATCACACACTGCATGTGTTGTCTTGTTGAGTCACAGCCACATTCAGGTGTGCCACATCTTCGATTAATGTACCACACATATCCTCTACCAAAAACAACACTTTTTGCAATATGACCACCTTCATGATAACCATTGTGAATGGTCATCTCATGATAGTTATGTACATTATGATACTGATATCACTACACAACATATGATTTTTATGTACTCATTTAATCTATTTATCCTCACGCATTACTGCAGAAACATAGTATGTTGTATGTTAGGGAACTCAAAAATTCTAAGTACACAGGCATGTACAGTGTTATTACAACTATTTATGTTCACTTTCACACACATTTTCGGTTAAGGAACTGATGTTGTTAGTTAATCATAAATACAGAACATACAATAAGTGTTTGTTCAATATTTACACATGTAAATGTAAAACTTATGTTATTGTTATATATAGTTGCCCCTGGAGGACATGTGTCACCTGAGATGGAACAAGTGTCTTCACCTGGGTCAGCCAGCTCAACACTACTAGAAGGTGAGTGTATCATTTGCTGGCCATATAATATGTGCTCTTCTATATGTTATGTTGTCATGTGCATTATTTGTTTTGCACATCTTCTTTAAATAGGATTACTTAGTGTCAGTGAAAATTAAGTGTAAGGCAACATGTATTGTGTTAGTGATGTTAATTATCATGTAGGACTTCTGAGTTTAGAGCAACTTTTCATTCATTCATATTTCATACTGAGTCCAAACATTATTCGTAAGTCAAGGTAGTTTTTAATGAGGTTATAAAACGTATGCTAACATGTTAGGTGTTACTTAGGACACAGTACAATTACATAGTAACACAGCATACATTAACATGCCATTTAATAATGTGTACATTTCTTTTTAGAACATCATGGTGATGAGGATGATGAGTATGATGAGGATGACGCCACAGAAGAGACTGAAATACAATCATGTGACCATGAAGAGGTGCCAATAGAAACTGTTGTACCGCCAAATCGTCCATCAACTTCCACATACGATGCAATTGTAGCTTCAGAGGGAAAAATAGTGGACGCAGAAAATCGTCGCCATTCAGACATGATGACAGTGCTGGAAAGGATGATTGGACTGCAGGAAGAAACAGTATCACAATTGGCACATCTCCACAGAGTCTTCATTGAAGTGCCTAAACAGTTGCAAAAAATCAACACCTCATTCGAAGCATTAGTTGTTCAGCAAACACAAGCTAATTACTGGAGAATGACTAATGTACCACAATTCAACACCTCCCAGCCAGGATCTGTTCATGCAGGTCAGTTTTCACCACATTCATCTGATATCCATTCACCAGGCCCAAATGTTACCGGTCAAGTAGCAGACATTGCTGTGCAGGTTCCTGATGACATCCTACCGCTGCCATCTGTACAAATTCAGCAGCAGACACCTACAAAGGAGGCGACAAAAACAAAACAAGACACACATGAAACAGACCAACCATCACTTGTGCAGTGTCTACCAACTTGCTCACATGTGTCACTGGGCACAAGCCCTGTCCGTGAACAGTCACTACCCAAAAGCCCTGTAGGTGAGTCGCTGCCCAAAAGCCCTGTAGGTGAATCGCTGCCCAAAAGCCCTGTAGGTGAGTCGCTGCCCAAAAGCCCTGTAGGTGAATCGCTGCCCAAAAGCCCTGTAGGTGAATCGCTGCCCAAAAGCCCTGTAGGTGAATCACTGCCCAAAAGCCCTGTAGGTGAGTCACTGGCCACAAGCCCTGTAGGTGAGTCACTGGCCACAAGCCCCGTAGGTGAACAGTCACTGGCCACAAGCCCTGCCCGTGAAGTGCCAGAGGCCACTCAAAGTGGCTCTGTTGTGCCTAAAGTTGGTGGCAAAAGAAAAAGGAAAATTCAAGAGACAACAAGCAGGCCTGTTACTCGCTCGCAAAAGGAACAAAAAAAATAAATGTTATAATTCAGAAAATATGTCTTTGGCCTTGTTTTGTTGACTTCAGATTATCTAATTACTATTGTATGTATGCTGAAGACTGTGTTGTTTCCAAACTTTCAACTATGTTCTTGTACACGTGAAGTTTTGGAAATGTTAACACTCATAATTAATTGTGTTATAAATATTTATGTTGTAATCGTCTGTTCAGTAATGGTCCACCAGGAGCCAGTTGCTAAGTTTAGAGAAGCTGCCATTGACTTTGCAGCAAAACATTGCATTTGGGTGTGTTAATTGATGTAAGAATTGCATATGCATATTAGTCACATGCAATTATTAAAACACCTAAGTAAGTGCAAACATCTTTCTTGTACGTGTACAGCAGGATTATGTGTAAATTATTACTTACCTTTGCCTTGCTTGGCCATTGTAATTTTGTCCTTTAATCAGTTGTGTGTTCGTTTCTATAACATCTCAGAATGTATAATAATATATATACACACACACACACACACACACACTGAGTGAGTGTGAGTGTGAGTGTGTGAGTGTGTATATATATATGTATATGTGTATATATATGTATATATGTATATATATATATATATATATATATATATATATATATATATATATATATATATATATAGTACTATATAAACTGGTATACACAAACTAATACACTTCATGCTTCCTTGTGAAAACACTATTTTAATAATACAGGCCTAATGTTTGAGAAATATCCTAAGTATGAGACTCTAACAGTATTGTGCTTAAACAAATGTTTATTACTTAATTCAATCATGTTTCTCACCATTTAAATAGGTTTCATACAAGGTATACTTAATGCCATCAATGTTGTGTGTACTCCTGCAATATAAAAAAAAATAAAATATAATATATAAATATATATATATTTTTATAAGAGATATATTTATATATATATATATATATATATATATACACACGTATTTAAACTCATGCAGACAGGGAGTTAACCAGACTTTCACATACACACAGAAATGTAAGCGGGGAAAAAACATTTATTTTTGCAGGTGTGTTTTTACTGATATGCCTGGCTAAGAAATATTTTCACACACTGGTCTTTGTTAGTTTTCAAAAAAACACTATGTGAACGCATTCAAAGTCTAGGGATGTTTTTCACAAACGAGATAAAAGAAGGAGAAATGTTTCTCCCACAGTCCCATATCACGAACCACAACTGTTAACCCAATTAGACAAACAAATCCAATTGGCGTTTGAAATAAGGAGTCAAAGTAGTTAGTTTTGTTGACCTTGACAAGGAAAAACAGGAGTTTGTTAGCCATTCAGCACATTCATTTTGATGAGCAAATAACACAGACCTGCACACAGCTTTTGTGCTACTCAGACATGGCTGATGAATTCGTTAACAATATTAATCCCCTTTTAGGGTATAAGTACATGATCTGTGAAGCCATCTTGAACAGTCGCGGACAGAAAGCAAGCACACGCCAAATCGATGATTTCATTCGAGCAAAATATCCTTATTACCAAGACCGTAAGCATGCACGGAATTTTAATTCCTCAATAAGATTCACTTTATCAAGTAATGACTTTTTTGAACGTGACCAGGATAAGCTACAACACACCTATGGTTTCTGGAAGATTGCCCCGGAAAAACAATTTCTCCTGAAAGACGGCACTTATATTGTCGTGAAAGGCATATTTATTCCTAATGGCAATAGCAATGTATCCGCTACTACTGATCCGTTTGAATCGATACGTGCTGCAATATCTGCAGCCTCCATTCCTGAAACCCACATTGTACAAGAACAAAAGTACTATGATTATGTACCAAGCCTTTCAGCTGAAAATGCATTGGAATGGGAACCCGAAGAAATGAACCTACCTCCCGACCAATTATTTGAAGAAAGCAGTGGCGATTCCTATGAGCGCATCCTGGAGGAGATATGTGCCATACTGGATTCAGCGGTTGGGTTAAGCGTGGATGAAAATGCCTTGCATTTCTGGAGCGACCAGTTGCAGCCAGGCGAAGAGTTAATTCTAGAAGAATGGTAAATATAACAATCGTTATGCGTTGACTCTGCGTTTAAATTTTTTTTTTTTTTGTAACCACCATTTTCACTTTCAATGCGTGGATACAGCGTAACATTGCAGACTGCATAACATGTAGCGATCACAAACAAATTGTTTCCTAATACAATATAGTAGGACCTGAAAGAGTAGTACACATTGCTGACGGAATAAATATACGTACTTTCCTATCCCTTTAAACATATTAGCAACATTTTACCATTACTCTAACACATACCTGTTTTGTTATCATGCAACATCTACAACATTGAAAACCGGGTCCACCACGTATGACGTGGGACCCTTGTCATGGGCCAAGGCGTCCTTAAAAAGGATTAGTGATGTAAGTCCCGCCCCCAAGCGACGTGCGCGCCTCAAAGCCTATTGGCTGTCATGTTTTGTTATAGTAACGGTAACTGCAGTGTGTGATGCGTGCGGCTCAGTGTTTGTAGGCGTACCCTGGGCGTTAGCCGAATGTTAATTGAGTGGGAGGAGTGTTAGCGTGCGTTTCACGCTGGCTTAACATGACGTCACACGTATTGCATTTGCGCATTGTGTTATCGGCCGTGCTTTCTGTTCAAACACGTCTGTTTAAAAAGAATACAGATGTACTCGTTTAGAACGAATGTAGTTTCGTCTTCATTGTATTTGAAATAAAGATGTTATGTTTACTGGTATTTTCAACATGTATTGAACGCACAACGTACGCTTTGTTTTGCGCATGCGCTAACAGTTAGTGGAGCCAAGCGTGAAGTGCGTGCGCACACAAAGATGTGCGCGCACATCTTTCAGTATACAGGCAACGTTCACTTCTTATACATAGTTATGCCTGCTACAAATTTAAAGAAACATTACATACTGATGAACAGTTTTACTTCTAACATATAAGTGACTGACGTGTGTATCTACACAATCATATAGAGCTGCGTAACGCGTTGTCACGGATGCATATCTAGTAAGGTGCCATCTTTGACCATCATGTGTTTGCTGTATTTCAGAGATGTCGGGGAAGATACAATCGGATCAATGTATGATTTCAGAAGAGTCTACCTTTATATGAGATGATTGTGAGGAGGAGCCACCGACTACTATACTACATATGGAACTAATTTTATATTGCTTGCAGCGCTTATTAACAAACAATTAAAAATGTGATACCCTTATGCCTATATTGCATAAGCACTTAATTAACATAATGATGTTGCAAAAGAGTGCCTCATGAGTGTTCTTTAATGACTACTAACATTTTATGACATGGTGTGTTTTATATATAACAACCATTCCCACTCTGCTAACACATTTGTGTATTCTAATATGTAATGGAACGTATGACTGTCGAAACTATGTAACAATAATAATAATAATATGAGCATGTTCATGTATAGGGCTGCTAGTTGTACGCAGCGATTTACAGACACATGTTTCAGCCTGAGGTCCCTGGCCCGTGGAACGTACAAATGTTTTTTTGCCGCATGAGGCACAGGGAGATAAAGTGACTTGGCCAAGGTCACAAGGAGCCCACACCGGGAATTGAACCAGACTCCCCTGCTTCAAACTATCAGTGCCAGTGTGTGTCTTTACTCAGTGAGCCACTCCTTCTCCCAATGTAAAGGACACTTACAACCAAGTAGCCATTTATTTTTAAAATCTCTTGTTACATGGGTATGTAGATAAAATGGTTTGGGACTGTAGCAAATAATGTTACTGGCCAGATGTTATGGTCCCCTCCAATGCATGATGTTCTGAATATGACATCACCATCATGTTATGAAGTACGTTTCTGTGTATATTTCATTAACCTAACTAACTATAGTTTACTGTGTTTATTAATCGTTTAGAAATACATAGTATAGTCAATATGATGATATAAGCTACCATAATAAAGCTGGTGTTATCATTTGTCGGTGTTATACATGGATCCTACACCAATTGATAGAGACACAAACAGTTGTCTTAAAAAGTGTGTCTATGCTAGTGATGAATGTGCTCCCGTAAGTAAACAAATAAGTACAGTTATCCCCTTTTCTCCAACCACCTCTATATTACATTAATGGAAATTATAAGGAAACATACATAAAATGTGATGAAATGTGAGTAATCATTTTGTAATACAATGCACATGAAAGCTCAAGAGTAGCTAAATGCATATACATGATACAGAAAGTACATATATGTAACATTTGTGTTTAAACCAATATGTTGGGTTTTTAGTTCCAATAATTATAGGAAGATTGAGGTAGCCACATCTTATGAGAGATGTCAGCAAATATACATACCATGATCAGTCATACTGGAGATATACCTATAATGCAAAGGAACAATATATAAATTGCAAACATTGACATGCCATCTTCAGTACCGTAAACAACACAGCAAAGTGTGTATTTGGTGTTAAATGTACAACACCATGTATATTTCATGACATTCAAAATGTAAATCAGCCTGGTGTACACATCATATGGATGTACATGTTACACTGCACCAATAACATTGTATGTAAGCATACTGGAAGCATGAATGATTATGGGCATAATATGTGTTTTGTCTTAGCATAAGGAATAACACAATGCTAAAATATTATTGCTTTGTTACCCAAGTTGTATTCACATACACACAACTAAAGTACAATTGAAGAGGGATTATATAACCTGTGCAACAATAACATACCGGTGCCACATCCCTTTGTGCACACAGCAGAGAAAAGAAAGGTGTGCAACCCATATTCATCTGTGTCCTAACAGAAGGTTATATAAAGAAACATTATTGTTAATATAACATAATTAAACTATAAAAGTAGTACTAGGAACATATGAGTTTGTACTTACAAGAAAAAAATGAATTGATGAGATTCTGTCGTGTCTGGCCACCACTGGCTGTTTGTTCATTTTCAGCAGCTACATGGGTGGGATGCTCGTCTACCAAAGCCTCAGCTAGGTCTGACTGTACATTGTGCCTGAGTGCAACATTGTGCAAAATGCAACAGGCAAGGATAATATCAGACACTTTTTGAAGCTTGTATAGAAGAGCCCCACCAGTTCTGTCCAGACACCTAAACCTGGTCTTGAGTAGGCCAAATGTCCTCTCTATAACAGATCTTGTAGATATATGGGCTGCATTGTACCTGTCCTCTGCTTCAGTTTGAGGGTTTAGCACCGGAGTCAAGAGCCACGGCCTAATTCCGTATCCTGAGTCACCTATAATGAATGGAGCACACATAAGCTGACATTAGTGATCAAATTGTACAATGCCAACATTCCTAAATCAACATGTGTTTTGTGTTAGAACATGTAAATATGTACTCACCCAGCAGCCAACCAGGTTCAAAATGTCCCTCTTCGAACGCATGGAAGACTGAAGAGTTCCTCAGGATAGAGGAATCGTGACTGGAACCAGGGAACTTGGGTACCACATGCATTATCCTCATCGTGGCATCACATACCACCTGTACATTGAGTGAATGGTAGTGCTTCCGATTGCGGTACACATGCTCACTCTGACTAGGTGCAATCAAAGCAACATGTGTGCAATCGATTGCACCCAGCACAGATGGTATCCCTGCTATATTATAAAAGCCAGTCCTGACTTCCAGCCACTCTGTTGCCTCTGTAGGAAAATGAATATAATTCCTAGCGCGTCTATTGAGTGCATAGAGAAACTGGGTCAAGGCCCGCGAGAATGTAGATTGCGAGACCCCGCCCACTATGCCCACAGTTGTCTGGTATGACGCGGAAGCAAGATAATGTAATGAGCACAGCATTTTAACAAGCCCAGGGACTGCACGACCTCTGGCTGTGAAAAAATCTAAATCCCCCCTTATCTCCTCATAAAGAGCTAAGATTGCTGCTGAACTCAAACGATAGCGACTTACAATCTCCTCCTCACTCATCCCATCTAACAGGGTTCTCTCCCTGTACAGACGCGGACGAGGCACAAGTTGTCTCCTCTGTCTTCTCCTCTGATCTCCTGTCCCTCTACCTGTCCCTCGGCCTGTCCCTCTCCCTGTCCCTGTCGTATCCGCGTCACTGTCACTGTCCCTCGGTGTGTCCCTACCTTGCCCTATATCATTCTCTTGATCAGCAAGCATGTCATAGAAAAGAATGTTCCTGCGTCTCCTAAACATTCGCAACATTTTGAAATGAGTAGCTGTGAATGAGCAGGTAATGTGCGTCCTTTAAATAGGTATGTGATGATGTCAGGTGACATAGTAAAATGCAAGGTGTTACATTAACATAATAAAGTACTTCTGTGTGCACTTGTTGTTCTAAGTATTTGTTGTGTGTATTCTGCAGGGAATGATGATATTTGGCAATGATGTGACGTGAAGCTTTGTACAAAGATTGCTTGCAAATAAATAGTTGCATGTGCAATGCATGTAACACTTGTGAACGCAAGAGTCAGTCATGTAATGAGACAAAAAGGCTGAGATTGACGTGGGAAAAGTTTTGTGTAACATGTGTAATTATCCATGTTATTGTGACATGTTGGCAACAATGAATAGTCGTGTGCATATGCATGCATTTGTGTAAGGAGGATAGTTGGTATAGAATGAGTTTACAAGGTGTCCCAATGATGAATTACTGTACATGTGTGTATAAGTTAGGTTGAAGTGCTTGTAATGCAACGGTTACAATGTAAACATGCAATGTGATTGAGCGTCCAATAAGTGACGTCATGAAAATAGGGAGGACCCAAAAGTATATGTAAACATGAGAAGACAGATGTACATGAACGTTTAAAGATGCGTGTCACATTACAAGCATTGTGTAATGTAAAGGAAGATGAATATACTGTGTATGTGTGACATGTGTGACATGTGTAACATCATGTAAATAATTGTCGCTGAGTTGAGTAAAATGTGTGCTATGATGTGAGGTTCTCCTTTAAGAGTGTAGTATAGTATTTTCCCTTGCCACATCATCACATGATGAGTAATGTGACCCGCAAATGCTGAAAACATGTAAAAGTCGAATGTTATGCAAATAAGACACATCAGCTGTGACACAATGCAGGGAATGCCCCCACACTGTAATGCAAATCCCCCTTGTATTGTGAGCAATGAAACGTAAACAGTACTATACTGTTATACGTCCCCGCTCCATTGACTTCCATTGATGTACAGAAGATTTTTTTTTTCTAAGTGCCGTTCCGGCAGCCTTAGCGATCGTTCTCCCGTCCAAAATGCCAACTTTAGTTGGCGGGAGAAATCGGCCATAACATCTCAATTTCGTAGTGCCGATCAGCCCCGATAAGCTGTTTTTTTTTGTTGAATCCAGCCGATTTAAAAAAGTGGCGATCAGTGTCGAAAACAGGCTTATCGGCAGGCGACTGGCCATAACCAAATTATCGGCTCCGAAACCTGGCGATATGAAGCACTTATCGGCGCTTACTGAATCTCAAACCCAATTTTGGCTATAACATGGCCATATTTCCCTTATCAACGCTTACTGCATGAGGCCCATAATCTCTTGTAGCGCAAAAATTGCCCTTTCGGTATCCCACGAATCATGGACCTAGGATGGCAGCTTTTGGCATAAAGATAAGAATTTCTTGAGTGGGGTTTGGTATAGATGTCAGTGGAGATCAAGGAGTCTGGGCCACCATGGAGTGTCACATCTAGAAAGTTGATATTCTGTGGATCAGTATTAAATGTGAAATGTAAGTTCAACTCATTGGTGTTTAAAGTGTCAATGAAAGTGTGTAGAGTGTCAAGACCACCATCCCAAATGAAAACCAGATCGTCTATATAGCGTTTATAGAATATAATATTAGAACGGAAAATGTTAGTTTCACCAAAAATGTGCGTGCTCTCCCATAAACCCATGAAGAGGTTGGCATATGAGGGCGCAAATGACGTCCCCATAGCCGTCCCTTGTGTCTGAAGATAAAAGAGTGAATCAAATAGAAAGTAGTTGTGAGTCAATAAAAACCAAATGCAATCATTAATGAACGTGGTTTGTGCAATAGAGAGTGATGATAGTTCCAAAAAGTGATAAATGGCTTTAAGGCCGTGTGCATGTGCAATAATTGTGTATAATGATGTGACATCCATGGTGACCCACCTGTAGCTCTCTTTCCATACAATATTCTCCAGCTCAATAAGTAATGCGGTAGTGTCCTGTAAAAAGGACGGTAGTGACTGCACAATTGGCTGCAAAAAATGGTCGACATAACGAGAGACACCATCTCCCAAAGATCCAATACTAGAGACGATGGGTCGCCCCGGAGGGTTCTCTAGTGATTTGTGGATCTTTGGGAGATGGTGAAATATCGGTATGATGGGGAATTCACATTTAAGGTATTTTCTCTCCTTATCACTCAAAACTTGTAAAACATCCCCAAGTTCAAGGAGTGTCTCCAATTCCTCTAGAAACCTTTTAGTAGGATCAGTTCTTAACTTAGTATAAAATGTGCTGTCGCTCAAGAGTCTGATAGCTTCATTCCTATATTTACTGCTAGATTGTACAATAATAGCTCCCCCCTTGTCCGCATTTTTTATCACGATGGAATCATAATTTTTCAATACTTCTAAGTCAATTTTTTTAAGTCAATTTTTTCTTGTCTGGTTAAATTGTGTGTTGTATATACAGCCCCTGGAAAAGAGAAACCCCTTGCCAGGAGTCTTAAGTCTCTATCAACCAGACATTCAAACATAGAAATACATGACCCTTTTGAGCTGTTTGGTATGAAAGAGGAGCGTTTTTTTAATCCTGAATCAACGTGACCAAAAAATGGGGGGGGGGGGGTTCTGTAGAAATATCTGTTCTGCATTCTTCATAGAGTGTGTGCATATCTATATTAAAGGTGTGTTCTTTGAACGTGCAAACATCTTTATTTTGTAGTATATTGCTAGGCTCAATTGCATCTACCAGTGGATTAGCTGCTATCTGACCCCTCTTGGAAAATAACTTTTTTAACGCCAGTTTGCGTGTGTATTTTTGAAGATCTATGATTGTATTGAAGAGATCAAAATTCTCTTGCGGTGCGAAGTTTAAACCTTTGTTTAGAAGAACAACCTGTTGTGGGTTGAGTGGTGTATCGGAGATATTAATGATGTTACTAATGGAGGGATCTAAGAGTATTTTTTTCTCTTGTTGTTTGAGCCTGATGTTTTCTCTGCTCTTTTTCCCCCTTCTGCACCCTTTCCATTTTTTGACGGTGCATATTGTGTGCTGGAGGGATTGGTTTTGGATCTATCATCTTTTTGGCTAGAAAAGTATGTATTTTTGAAATACCCATCATCGGAATCTCTGTGGTCTTTGGTACTATGTTTGGAAAAGGACACTGATGGTCTGTCCATATTATCCGAAGAATCAGTATCGAAGCTAGACCTTCGTTCCGTGTATGGGGATTTCAAAATAGATCTAGTAGTAGATTTTGGATTGATGTGATCACTATCAGTAGACATTTTGCGAGGCGTAGATTGAAACATCGCTCTAGGCCTATCAGAATCTCTACTGGAACCCAATCTTTCCCAAGAATAAACTTGGTTCCTCTCGTAGTCTGATTTGTCTCTAAAAAAAATTTCTGAGGTAGACTAGGGGGGGGTGTCATCTTTGACCCTCCAGGACATGGCAACATGGAAGGAGGGCCCTGGCTGCTCAGGAGAAGGTCAGGCTGAAGGGACCACTGGTGCTCGGCACTTGGAGGCTTTGACCTTGTGAGTGCTGGTCCTGCTAGTACAGGTATGCTGGGAGCGGTAGAGGTGGTGTGTGTAGTTGTGGAAGTGCTGTGGTGGAGAGTGGGTGGATGAAAAGAGTTTTGAGAGAAATGTTGGCAAGGTTTACTGTACACCAGAGAAGTTGGAGATCAGGTGGTTCAAAAGCAGAAGGGGGTGCCAGAGTTTGATGTGTTCCTATCCTTAGTTAGTATAATGTCAGGATGCTGGTGTTTCAGGAGGCAATGGGGCACCTCCATATGCAGTAGAGTTGTTTACAAACACGTTTGGTTTAGTGGACTTTGGGGCCTATCTAGAGGGGTGTTTGTGTGCTTAAAGGTGGCTGGCAGATAGGCTTGGAATTAAAGTTTACACTGAATATTAGAGAATTTGGAATTACCCAGTATACCGAGGCTGCTAACAGGTAGTGCACAAACTTTATGGCAACTTGATTGAAGAGAGACCCAGCAATGATTAATGAAACAATAAGCCTCCGGTATTGAAAACAGAGAGTTGGGTAATAGTAAGCCGGATAGAGGTACAGGGGGACACCTCCATAAGAGGCGCCCCCAAGTAAATCACAGCCCGGCACTAACCGCCTCAATAATCTCCCTGAAATACCGCGTGGAGGTTAGGAGTACTCACGAAAAAGCCGTCCCTGTTGGTGCAGGGAATTCTGCAGCGGCTTCCTCCTCTGGTGTAGCTGGCGTCAGCGTGCTCCTCCGGAAATGATGACACAGGAAGAAGGGGGTAGGATGGTCCGTGGTTCACAGCAACTTCAGCAGCCATTGCATGGATGTCTAAAAAAACTTTATTGATCGCTAGCAGCAAACATCAGGCAACCACTCTAACATGTTTCGTCCAGGCTATGTTAGAGTGGTTGCCTGATGTTTGCTGCTAGCGATCAATAAAGTTTTTTAGACATCCATGCGTTGGCTGCTGAAGTTGCTGTGAACCACGGACCATCCTACCCCCTACACTGAATATTACGTTCCTTTAGCGCTTCCTGCTACTGTTGGTGGTTTTTATTTGGGTGCTTACTAACAGGGAGGTGGTGTTCAGGTCTGATAATATAGGGGTTGTGGCAGCAGTGAATGGGATATTGGGATCTTCCCCTCTGGTGGTAAGGTTGCTAAGAGTCTTTGTGTTGCTGTGCCTGGTCAAGAATATTTGGTTTCAAGCTAATTATGTGCCTGGAGTTGAGAACAGTATGGCAGACTTATTGTCTCGGTTGCTGTATTTTACAGAATTTTGGGAGTGAACTCTGGAGGTGTTCATACATGGGGATCCATGTCTACAGTTTATGTGAGGGGGACACAAGAAAAAACAGCGCACAACACATATGGTGAAGTAAGTTCAATAAAAGTGTTATATTAGGTAAGGTAATATATCTGCGTACATCAGGATATAAAAAACAGGCATTACATGTACTATGACATGTGTTACCAGACGCCGGACGTCGAAGGCAGCAGGATCAGCCTCTCACACGGCACCCTCAGATGGTGATCAGCTGGAACCTCGGAGTGTGTTCTCTGCAGGTAGGTAACTGCTCCCAGAGTGTCAATATGGGACTTCCGTCTGGTGACTTGCTTAAACGATAAGCAGCTTCGGTGTGGTGGTGATAGTCCACAATCACACTTGCAGACAGCTGCTCTGTGTGATCGACGGTAAGCCGCCAGGCAATGACGGGCGTCAGCTGGATCAATCGCCGCTCGTATGAATGAGAAGGACCCGCTGTAACTCGAGGAATAGAGCTAAATGCCTTGAGACAACCTTTCATAGGTGGGGAATCAACCGTAAGTGCTTAATCCTACGCGTTTCATAGCACAGGGCTACTTCTTCAGGGAGATTGCCTGGCGGCTTACCGTCGATCACACAGAGCAGCTGTCTGCCAGTGTGATTGTGGACTATCACCTCCTCCACACAGAAGCTGCTTATCGTTTAAGCAAGTCACCAGACGGAAATCCCATGGTGACACTCTGAGAGCCGTTACCTACCTTGCGAGAACACGCTCCGAGGTTCCAGCTGATCACCATCTGAGGGTGCAGAGTGAGAGACTGATCCTGCTGCCTTAAGGGTCCGGCGTCTGGTAACACATGTCATAGTACATGTAATGCCTGTTTTTTATATCCTGATGTACGCAGATATATTACCTTACCTAATATAACACTTTTATTGAACTTACTTCACCATATGCGTTATGCGCTGTTTTTTCTTGTGTCCCACTATTCTATAGGAGTGCTGAGCCGCTCCAATACTAGCAGCCGCAGACGCCCTCTTCACTCAATTTAGAGGTTGTTGATATTATTATTTATCACAGAGGTGTATTGTTTGTGTGGTCATTTGATTATCACTATACATAGAGTATTATTTGGTAGCGCACTTTATTTTTTATTTTTCATTTTATGTGAGGCCTGGCAATAGATGAGTAATTGACTTGTCCCACAGCTCGTTGGCTCCCGGTATGTGAGCGGAGTATTATACGTGGGAAAACTGGAGGTGTTTTTGCAGCATGGAGGTGGAGGGGCTGTGGTTGCCTTTTAGAGGCATTTGCTGATTGTGTTTATGCAGGGCAAGTGCGATGGTGGTTGGTTAGGGGATAGTATGGAACAGGTCTTAGTGGGGTTATCCTTCTTTTTCAGTCTAGAGATTAAACATGGGCGGTGTCTAGCCTGAAGGATGGAGGCATAAGGTCAGGTGATGTGTTTGTAGGGGCAAGTAAAATGTGTTTCTTGATAAGGTCTAAAATGGATCAGGATGGTAAGTGTACAGTAAGTGGGTGAAGCTGGGTGAGTTGTAGGGGAGTCCGATTTGCCTAGTGATGCTGGCTGAGCACATACTGCTGCGACACACTTTATTCAAGCAAATACCCAGTATGTACCTGGCAGATACCTGGAATGCGCCGCTCCTCACCTCTGACAAGCCCCGTTGCGTTTGCCTTCCCAGCCTGGGTTCATGCCTGGCTGACTGGCGGCTGATCTGTTAAATGATAATGATTAGGATTTAATAGGCTGCAATGCTTCGCGTGTCTACCAGATGGCATAAATTCATGAATTGTAATGCAGTATATATATATATACTGTGCAGTATTGCAGCCAGCGGGAATAAAATGCTTCAATCCCTGCCTGGAAAATAACGCAATGCACTCGGGCAGAAAACAGTCACAAACCTCAATACACCTGGGTATACCCGAATTCGTGGGACTAGCCGAGCTCGAATAAAGTGTGTCGCCAGTGTACAGTTGAAACCGTGGGTGGCAGACATATTTTTGGTCCATTTAGATGGGGCAACACTGTCAAAATCTCAGTTTACGAGGGTGTTGGGTTACTGTGTAGGGAGTTTGGGTGCAACGCTTTGGGAGTTCTGTCTGAGATGGCTTGTCTGGACCTAGGGGTTTGTGTTATCAAGATGGTAGGGAAATGGTCTTCCCACTGTTACAGGAGTTATGTGAGATCGTTGTGCTGCCCTTGCCAGTTTTAGGGTACCTTTATTTAGTTGTGGTGTTCTTTATATACAGTGTATTTACTAAGTTGCCGAGGTTATTATCTCATGGATCTGCAGCGATTCTAACATACATTGGGCTGAGAAAAGAGGTGCAAAGTGCCCATACGAGAAGCAGCTGGGGCTAAGTAAGGAAAGGATGAAAGTTACCTGGCACGGTAAGAGGGGATTTTTGTGGTCACAGTTGCTTCCATACTGCTGAGAACAAGGGTATGATATGGTACAATAGGGGGTCTGTATATCAGGCATTTGGATTTGGTGGGTGATCCTTTGGGTTTGTTTCATAGGGATAGGGTGCACCTGTCTAACATAGCTAATGACATTTAATCTAAGCATGCAGGTGTGTTTAGTGAAAGTGGTGAAGTAGGTGGTGACCGCAAGACCAGTTTAAGGGGCTTAAATGCCATGTCTCCATTGTGTGGATGTTGGTTTACCTCCTATGAGGTGTGTTCACATAGTGAGCTGTGCTTTCTTGAGTCATCAGGCTTGTAGCGGCAGGTGGCGATATACAGTAGGTTTAAAATCATTGGTATTCCATTGAATCTTGGTATGGTGGACGGAGCAAGCTAGCAGGGGGGCCCACATTTGGGTCAGCTACTGTTTAATGAAGCTGTGACAGTTTTAACTCCAAGTGGTATCCAGCATAGTTTGTGTGGGTACTGAGAGGAAGGGACTAACTCAAGGCTAAGAATGCAATGTATATTTATGACATCTTTATAAAATAAGAAGTCTCTTTTTTTCTATTTTAGGAATAAGGAATGATATATTTACATAGAATATGTTCAGGATGTATAAAAATGTACTGGATATAACATGACAAATGATGTGTACAACTGGGTCTTAATTGTGGCCATACTAACAAAAAATATCACTTACTTAGAATATATTGAGCAACATTAGAAAAATTCAAATGATGAAAATGATTGTAAGAAATGGGATCTGAATAAATTAAGCAACTGTAAAAAAATATCTAAGAAGAAAAAAAAATGACTTAAATATGGTAACGGGAAGCTTTTGGATTGCAGCCTAAAAACAATGTTGATGTTTTATTTCCATAAGCGGGGTTCAAAAACCAGTCATTCGATGATATTTTTGAAACCTAGACACTCGGTATTTAAAATTCATGTCACTAAAGCATTCACTGCACTGCAACAAAAGGGCTTTTAGAATTCGAGTGACTATCAGGCAGCACTAATTACTAGTGACATTAACCCCTTTATACCTTGCTGTGGTTGGTATCCAGATTCCTCCTAGCTTTCACCAAGCAATTAGATCAATATCAATGTAGACTTACACTGAAAAGCTGTCTCACGTAGCAGGTCAAAGCTAACATTTTTCTCAACAACTTATCAGTGTAATCGACTTCCTTGGAAAAAATCAATGCTTCCTTAAAGTAGCTTTCTTTCTCATTTGCATCCTGTTAAAAATGAATATGTTTCGCTTTTCTCCAGGTTCACTGAATAGCTACTTATGTTTATCTGTTTAACTATTGATGGCTTGATAATAATTACTATACAAACAATGGCCAAAACAAAAATGAATCTCTAGTTTTCAAGACTGACGGGACAGTCTTATCATCGAGCACCATGAGATGCATATTCAAAAAACCTCCAAAGATTTTGTTTACCATGGAAAAGATAAAATAATTATTTCAAAATACTTATAATTGTCTGATTAGAATATTTTGCTCAGAAGCTGTTAGTCAGCTCTATGTAATCTACTGAACACACCATTGTCCTTAGTTCACTTTAATCTTAGGAGCGGCTGCCCTTTTAGAATCCATATAAAATGATTAATACAAATATGAATGCCTCAGAATGCTTCTGTAAACTATCGTATTTACTGAATTCTAAGATGCACATTTTTTCCCACATTTGACCATTACTGAAATCGGGATACGTCTTACAATCGATGTCATTGAAAACTGGGTATTTGCAACTGAATGGTTCCTGTACCAACATGGCCGCTAATGCGAGTCAACTGAGGATCAGGTGATCTCCTACGTTGCGGAATGACGTTCCTAGAACCCTTTGCAGCCAACCCTAGTGCACCGCCCGAAGGGCTGAGCAGGAGGTTGCTGTTGCCCTATGACAGGCTGAAGGTGCCTTCATTTAAGTTGTCATTGCCTGCACATGTGCATAGAGGGTATCCCTAATTGTCACTTAAAATGCCATCAAAAAGACTTCACAATGATGCAGCATTGATAGTAAGTACAAACATTTTTTCTGTACATTTAATGTAGTTTCTTTTCCCCCCGAAAATTGTTATTAAATCAATGGTGTGTCGTACAATCGATGGCGTCTTAGAATCGAGGAAATACGGTATTTGTAAAGATAATCTGGCCCAAATAAATGTGCAATCCCTCTTACCCTAGGACTTTATCTAGAAAGTAGTAAGGGAGACAAACTTATGATTCTTTCAAATTAAAGGTTACCTTGTCATTCAAGGATCCCCCTTCACAATTAGGAATTGGGGCATGATAATGGGGTTGAGTCCCCCGACAAGAGTGTGGGGGATTAGGGGTTAAATAAATTGTGGTCACAGGTGGGGCAGGGAGGTTGGGGGGATGGATATCATGGCGAGGGAAGAAGTACTCACCCCCTTGACAGCACAAAGTTGCCACACCACAAGAATGCTGTCAAAGAGGTCTGTGGGCTGCAGGCCCAAACAGGAGGCGTTCCTGCCAGAGCAGGTGGTCGAGCAGCCAAGTCGGGAGGCAGGTAGGCCAGGGCCACTGGTGAAAGAGGAGATCCTGGCTGAGTGTGTGGAGCATTTGGGACCTGTACTGGATGAAGGGAGCACTGAGTCAGCACCTGCCTGGGTCGGTAAGTCTTAGGCTGAGTCCCCACTGGCGCTGAGCGTGCTCATGCTTGAGTGGTGATGTCACCAACTCTTTAAGCATGAGTGTTTGCTGTCCTGCTATAATTTTAGAGCAGGAGCGGGGGGCATGACTATTAAGGAAGGGGGCTTGTCATTGGCTGGATCGTGCTGTGTGTTTCTGTGTCTGTCTGTATGTGTGTGTGTCTCTGTGTGTGTGTGTGTCCCTCTATTCTCTCCCCCTCCCCTTCCACCTCTCTCTGCTCAGCCTACACTGCCTCTCTCTCCCCATTGGCCAGAGAAGGGTCATGTGACCCAGAAGGTTTGAGTTCCCGAGCAGAGGTGAAGAGTTGGGCGGAGTGAGATTGGGTTATCCTCTGTGGGTGGACACGTAGGGCAGCAGAGGTGGGCAGAGCTTTCAGTAGAAGTTAGATTAGAGCCCCGGGGGGAGAGCAGAGCAAGTAGCATTTTCAGTGTTGGAGTGGTTTAGGGTTTAACAGAGGGGGTTGGGAGCCATGTGCGGATATAAAAGCCTCTGCCAGGGGGATAAGCGGGTATGTTCCAATGGAGCAAGGGGTAAAGATAGGGCAGGTGTGTAGTAGGGGGGAAGGGATGCAGATTGGTGTTTCAGGCACTCTAAGTTATTTCTGTTGGCTGAGACAATGGGGGTGTCACCAGAATATCCAACATTGGTGGGTTTGGAGACAGTCTGGGAAGTATTGTGCTCTTTGCTGGAGTACGTGGAGGGTAGGAAGGGAGTTTCGGAGGGTTCCCTGGGTATGTTTCTACTTTGGTAGGTGATATGGGGACAAGTGTAGCCCAGGCATAGGTCCCCATGGGTCCACAAGTGCAAATTAGTGTGGCTAATTCGGTCACAGCTAAAAAGAAAAGAGTCAACTGTGGCGGGATGGGGACAAGGATCAGCTTGTGCAGAGTGGGCTGACGGCTGCAGTGGTGAAGACAGCTAAGGAACTTCCAGATATGAGCTTTAGAGAGACTTATTTATGTAAAACGAGTACACTAGGCATGCACTTTCCATTGGTGACAAAGATATGGGCGAGGAGAATATGGTCACAAGGATCCTCTGAGGAAAGTTGAGAAGAAATTACTTTCATGGAATCCAAGGTGGGTAAAAGAACTAGGAACTTAAAGTCAGTGGTGATACATCATGAGGTGGTGCATGCCAAGCTGGCTAAGGAAGATTATCTGGGACAATGAAGGGGCCCCTATGTTTGATACTGTAACTTTATAGTATCTCCGCCAAGGGTGGCCTCAAAGAGCGAACTAGGTTTTGATCGGCTCATCCACCACCTTCTTTACGTGGACTGAGCAACTGTGAATTTGGACATGGACAAGTAAATATGTAGTGTGTCCTATGCTTCGTTTGATGGAGCAATGTACTTAGTAATAAGATGTTATTAGAGTGAATTATTGGCGAAGATGGATATAGCGTCCGCCTTCCATCTGCGGCTGCTCCTGCCACATTTTCACATATTAGGTTGTTTGAGGGTGAGTATTTTGTTAACCGTTGTTTACTGTTGGATGTAGCATTGGGCTTCTCTGTCGTCTGTTGTATACATATGTCACGCTCAATAGCTCTCCTTTTTGACACTTATATACATATATATTTTGTGGGGGCTATGGTGTTCCCAAAAAGAGCTTGCTGGGGTTTTGTGTCTTTTGTTAACCTATTCTCAGCTGTCTCAGCTTTTGGAGTTTAGTGGCTCCTCCTTCCCAGGTTTTAAGCCCGCCCCTCCCCACTTCCCAAGTTAGTAGGTCCTTTCATTCTACTGTATATAAATCCAATGTGGTCTTTCTCCCTCCTAATAAAGGTAAATGAGAATTTTAATCCTAATAGAGGTATATTAGTATTTTATCTGGTAGTGTTAGGACTTGCAAACTGGGTCTGCCTTGTCGTGGCTCGCAAGCTTACAATGCTTTGGCCAAAGGGTTAAACTAAATGACACTTTTTCAAGAGAATATATAAGTATTTTACTGTGTATTTTTGTCATGTTGGATGTAGCATTGGGCTTCTCTATAGCATTAGGACACATGAATTTGGAAGGAGATGGGTCAAGGTTGTATAGGAAAGATGGTATACACCTATCAAATACATATATACATATATATATATATATATATATATATATATATATATATATATATATATATATACTTTTATATATATATATATACATATATATATATATATATATATATATATCCCTTTTGGTGGGGTGCAGAGGCAAATTTTAAGGGTTACTTTTCTTGTCTTATGGAGCTTTGGGTAGCTGTCAGATTGCATTTTGGAAGGATGGATATGTTTTTCAGTTCAACATAAGGTGGGTAAGGTGTTGCCTGGCTGTGCTGGGGCGATCGGTCTAGTGATGTCCTTCTGGTTTTGTCGGGTTGTTTTACATTTTTTCTGGGAGGCCAGTAAGACTGGGGGTACGGTTGTTATCGGTGGTGTTGGGAGTGGTTATCAACAGGTGTAAAACATATGATTGGTAGAAAAGAACAACACAGTGGAAAAAAGTTGTACTACACACATTTCTCCTAATTTTCCCTTTGCTAATAAGCAAGAAATTGTAAGGACCTCACGCTTGCATTCCTTACCCTCCACGGCACATCTTCTCAGCGGAGTCCCGTGCGCACCGGTCCAGTCCCACACTGCCGCTGCCTCCAGACCGGCAGAAGCGCACGCACCACCTCCAGGACGCATGCGCCGCCGTGGCAGACCGCTGCGGGTGCCGGCGATTCTCCATAGCAGCACAGGCACTACCGCACACTCCCGCCCGTGCCGCGCATCACAGGCACGTGCACGCACTCCCACACCTGACACCAGCAATTACTCTGATGCCTGCAAACCTGTCCTGCACCCTGCCTCTTCCTACCAGCGGTCTACTTGACTCTGACCTCATTGTTGGGATGGCCTCCCATTAGCTCTCACCAGTATTTAGTCTCAATCAGCCCTAGGCTGATTGCTGAGCACAAACTGTGTTCTGTCGTGCTTACTACAAGCTGCCTTGTTGTGTACTCTTGTCTTTGAACCTAGACCCCCAGCCTTGACCCGGACTTCTGACCTCTGGCATCCTTGGACCTCGGCTCATCTACCGGACTTCTACTCTCTATCATCCTCGACCTCGGCTTCGGACTTTGACTACTCTTGATCTCTCCTATCCTGACTACGGCAAGTATCTCTACGGTCCCACTCTCTCCTACCCTGACCCGGGTAACCCACACTGACTCTGCCTACCGGACCCGCCCTCGCGGCTGTAGGGTGGTGGTTTCCATACATCCCCACCTCGGCCTCGCAGTCCAGTCCGGTTTGTGGTGAGCACGCGTGACAGAAATATAGTCAATGGCATACACTATTCAATGGACAGATCCGGAAACAATAAAAAAGTGTCATATTTCAATCTGTAGAATGATAGTGTCAGGGACATATCTAGTTGTCTCCCTCTCTCACAGTTCCCTTGTTCGTCCACATGGTGTGCTGCCGTTTGCCTGCTCTGGGTTTTCCTCTGTCTGTCTTCTCTTGGTTCTCCTGTGTTTTCCTGTCTTATGTCTTTGCCAGCCATTATAGTTTCCTGTTTCACCATGCCTTTGTTTATGTGCTGAGACTCATCCTGCCACAGCCTGATTCTGTTGTAGTTCCATGTATTAAAGGCCCTTGCCAGTAATTCAGCTTGTCCTATTCTGTTCCTGTGCCTGTATATTCCCTTTTGCCGACCCCAGCCTGTGATCCCGATGACGTTGCCTTGCTGCCTGCCTCTGACCTCTGCCCATGACCCGACTGCGATATGGTTGCCTCCCATATACCCATGCCAGTGACCTACGTTTTCACCTACTCCCTGCTGTTCTGACTACTGAGGTACAATCCTGCACCTGGAGTCCTAACAGTTGGTTATGGTGTTACAATGTTGAACCCAAATTCACTAAAGAGTTCTACGCTTTAGCACACCTTAATTTCAATTCAAATTAATTGGAGTTATTGTGAAGATTGAGATAATGTGTGTGGCTATCATCACCTCCATTTTGGCCTAACCACCATTTTGAGTGTTTGCTTGTATGTAAGCTTATTTGTTTCTGTGAATGTTTGATTCTGCAGAGTATCGCTCCTGGATGTAACTCACCCTTGTGTAATTCCTACAAGGCATGCAAGAATTGAAATAGCATTCGTAAGAGGTTTTTCCTGCCTTAGATAATTCTGCTGACCTTAGGTTCTGTTATCTGACAGCTACAGTACACACACAGGGCTGGACACAGTAACTCCCTTATGTCACAAGGTTAAGGGCGGCCCACATATCTGGTATATAGGATAAGAATATAGCAATGTAAAGCATATTTATGTATCAACCAATATGTATTTTTGTATGTCATCATTTTATTATTTATCTCAAAGCCAGCCCCCTTAAAGGGGCGTATTACTCATTTTGAAATGTATAAAAATGTGATACCAATCAATATGTTGGCAGAGGCCTGAGTTCCTTGTTGGAATTCTTTTCTCTCAATATTGCCTTGGTACAGATAAACTCATGTTATTACTTTTTGAACCCTTGACTCATTGATTTTATTTCTACGCTTTGACATTATGTATACTAAAACTTAGTGCAGTTTAGTGAATCTGGGCCTGGGTTCGCAGAGATCTAGTTTTTTTTTAATGATCTAACCATAATTAAAAAAATGATTGGAATAGACACAAGGCTACTCTAATTATAAAGAAACCAGAGGACCAAACAGGGCCTGAGGTTTCACGTGGTTCTTACCTTTCATACGAGTCTATGGCCCTTATCCTTAAGCTGCGATCCAGCGGCATGTGTTTCTGAGAAAACTTTGATACAAATACCCAAATGTAGCATATATTATCATTACTGGACATAATTCTTCCATGGGGCCATAGCTGTAGAAGTGTAACAAGCCGTGTGAAATTCAATTCAGTATTTTTTTTAAATTCTTCACACATGATATTTTTTCTCTAATCGTAAAAAAAAAAAGACTGGAATTGAAAATTGATTTTTCCCCACTGCACAGCAACTACACAATGATGAGGACAGTCAGGGATGGCATCCAGCTGGGTATGAATAAGCCAGAATCTAGTCTCACTGACAAATTGCTATTAAAATTCAGCCAATCTTTTGCTTTCCCATGTCCCGGGAACCTGCCATTCATGTGCTTTTGTACAATGACAGCAGCGATATACTCACTGTTCCACTCTTAATGATTCACACAGCTTATAAAATTACATCTATAGAAATATTTGATATACAATTTTTTTCCCCCTCTGTGTAGCCGGTGAAAAAAAGGATATATAAATTATTTTCCTTAAGCTGCTACATGTTCTGGTAGAGACGTTACTGGAAGGTCTTCACTAAGACTCTAGTCTAGATTCACCAAATAGCGATGAATGAAATTTTTTTTGCGTTAGCTGTATTTAATGCCAATTTTATTTACCTATTTAACCTATTCAATATAGCCATATCGCCAGCGTAAACACTGTTACCCTCCTTGCATAACTATCAACTTCTACCCTCTATGAAAGAGCCAAAGTTGATCCACCATTGATTGAAGATAAATCCTCCATAAATACTTCCTCAAATGTGTTTTCTTTAGTTCCATATCTGCACTCTTTATATCGGTAGCCATTCTCACGGGTCCTCTCTCAGCCGCTGACGTATGCAAGGGTACGGCCCTTATATGTGGCCTGTTGCATTTGTTTTCACGGCACATGGCAAATCAACCAATCATATTGGTTCTATCAGCACTTGTGCGCCATAGACGTACAGTAATAATAATAAAAAAAAAAATTAACCTCATTGGTATGCAAGGGTGGGTAGTTATTGTAGTAGTAGGGTGTTTGTGTAGTCTCTTAACTCCGTCCGTACTTGAAGGCCTTCCTTTGCTATGCATTGCAATACCGTCGGGGATGAAGGAGTTAAAAATGTGCCTACCATAGGATAATGTAATGATTTGTATTACATTACCTTATGATAGCCAGGTATCGTATTTGCATGTTTTTTGCGGCATTAATGAGGACATTTTTATAGTAACTGTCATGGTGTAGCCATGCCTGGCTTGGCTACTGACCTGCCCTCCCTTACATGCAAGCCCTTGTAACAGTGCAGGCAGTGTCAGGACCAATCCAGGGGTTTCCCCACAGTAAGCAGCTTTCTTGAGTGACAGGGGAAGAGGTTGGCCGAGGCCTCTGTTCTGCCCAATAAGGGGCTCAGAACTTGGACCCTCCCCCTGCCCATAAGGGGCTGCACACCTAAATGTAATCATTTGTCTCTCCCCCTTGAGAGAGACTGGTCTCACGCAGAGGTGTTCAGGGATCTGGCATCTTCTGTCCCCTCCCCTTGGGGAGTGGGAGTGAGTACCGTACAGCTTACTCTATCAGGGAGTAAGAGGAAGAGTTCGGACCATCCTTGGTTCCCATGACCGGGGATGAGAGTCCAGGGACCATCCTGAGGCTGGAGTCCTAGATAGTAAGCTGTGTATCCAGTGTAAACTGATATATGCTGTGCAGAGAATAAAGACGTTGCTGTTAAAATATACTACTGTCTCATGAGTGCAATCTATCCGGGGGAGTATAGTGAGTTCTCCTGCAGGGATTATCTCCACATCCCTGAAGCCTGCAAGAGATGGAGACGCTGACACCAGAGTGAGAGAGAACTATCTAATACCCCAAAAGCCTGTCCTGATGTCCCCACTACCATCGGCGGACACATCAGTATTCTGTAAGTCAGCAGGTACCAGCACTACACACCAGGTAGCAGGGCAAATCTCCCAGAGGGTGAGGGAGACACCGCTACAGTGGTTCTCCTACATCATTAGTATACAGCCGCATGCAGAGGGGATGATTGGAGCTCGGCTTTCATGCATATATAATTGTTAGGGAATGCAGTGTTAAATCAGAAAAAAAATACTGCATTGTTTTTCAATAACTCAGAATATTATTGTTGATTTAATGACCTTTATCAATACAACTGTGGGCCTATAGTAAGAACCCTAAGAGAATAAGAACAGTTCAAACAGCTTATCATCATGCTAACCAGGGTTGCTGGCTTAGTTCCCATCAGGAGAATGTAGCTACTGAAGTGAAGATGGTGATATGTGTTGCTTAGATCTGTGGTTCCCAACTCCAGTCTTCAAGGACCCCTAAATTCACGTTTTAGGGATATCCTTTCATTAGCACAGGTGGCCCAATCATTTTGACTGAACCACCTGCGCTCAAGAAGGAGTATTCTTAAAACCTGGACTGTTAGGAATCCTTGAGGACTGGAGTTGGGAATCACTGACCTAGATTCTTGGATTAAAAAATGGTCCATTCCAGTGACTGGACTCAAGATATACATGTACTGTATATATTCTCATATGTATACACAAGCACCCTGATTTCCCAGTCCACCACTTCTCTGTCCCTTCTCTCTCCCTTCCTTTATAGATCTCCAACATGGATGGCCCCTGACTTCGCTGCCTCTACCAACATGGTCGCCGAGGCAGGAAGTTAGCCTCTGTTTGCGCTGGATTGCTCACACTTAGCATCCCTCCTTCTAAGGCTTTCATTCCCCTCTTTCCTTGCCTGTGCAAGGTACCTTGTCGCCTGTTGCAACCTCTGGTTGCTGTTTTGCTTGCCTCTGACCCCTGCCCGCCTCTGGACTTCTCTGCCTTTCCCCAGCCCTGACCGTGGAACTGTGACCATGACCATTCTTCCTCTCTCCTGCTTCGATCTCGGTATTGTGTCCTCTACTCAGCCGCTGCATCCTGCCCTGACCCGGGCCACACTATTCTTACGGATTCAGGATCTAGATCCCAGGAACGGGTCAGTCTAAACTCCCCAACTCTGCCTAGTGTGTATGTCTCCCTGACATTACAAAGAGACGTACGCAAACGTAACACTTTCCCATTTTGAATGATGTGCCCTCTCCTCTCTTGTCTCTGTCCTGTCTATTTATCTTGCCGCTGAAGCAACTGATGGTATCATGCCACTAGGATGCTGAGCTGTAGGAGGTTTGGATGCTACACCATAGCTAGAATTTGTTTGCAACTATAGAATTTTAAATGGTGTGAATCACTACACAATAGATGGACTCCGCAATAGTAAAAACAAAATATAAGTATATATCTATGTTGATTTGGCTAGTACTTATATAGCATCTCAATAAAATATTTATTGAGTTTTGTAACAGTAAAGTCCAAACAGGAGTACTAAACAATTCCAACAATCTGTACATATAAAAGGACAAAACAGAAACCAGATTAGCCTCAGGCTGTTCCTTTTAACCCAATTTATTTATAAGTGCTCAGCTTTGCTGATTTCTAAATATATCATCAGGATCAGTAACTTGTCCATCGTTACATGTTATTCCAACTAGAAATTCGACAACTCTTTAAAATAGCAGTAATAAAATGGGAATATTATTTTATTTGTACTTCCTTATGTTTTATCCCTTCACTCTGTTGCTCGACTACTAAAACTCTGACACAGACCCTAATTATTTCCTGTCTCGACAACTATAACCTCCTGCTGCCCGGCCTTCCTGCCTCTCACCTGTCTCCCCTACAATCTATCCTAAACGCTGCTGCCAGAATCACTCTACTCTTTCCTAAATCTGTCTGAGAAACCCCCCTCATGAAATCCCTCTCCTGGCTTCCGATCAAATCCCGTATCTCACACTCAATTCTCCTCCTCACTTTTAAAGCATTTCACTCTTCTGCTCCCCCTTACATCTCAGCCCTAATTTCTCGCTATGTACCATCCCGACTCTTGTGTTTTGCTCAAGGATGTCTTCTCTCTACCCCTTTTGCATCTGTAACAGGTATTCCCCCTACCCTAAGGGAATCAGCTGCTACTACAATACTGGTGCTACCTATTGGATGTAAAGAAGGCCTGAGCCTCCGCTCAGAGGGAGCCTGGGGTGACTGTGTGTTCTGTATATCTCTATATGGTGCAGCGCCTCCACCTATGAAGAACCTGGGGTAATAGCATTAACTCCTCATAGGATTTGTATACCTAGTGTATACTCAAATAACACACTCACAATCAAAATATAACTCCTTTACTGTGATCTCACAGAAAGCATAATGTGACACAATACAACCAATGCACAGTATTATAATAGAGACAACAATAGTCCAGGGGTAGCTAGCCCCAAATAGTACCAAGGGTGCTCAGGCACCTGTGACCAAGTGTCCTGCGAGCAATCCTTCCCAATGTGTGTGAGGGCAGTGCTACCCTTCCCCTTGCTTTGGTGCACTTTACCTTCCTGGCTTAAGGTCCAGCCAGGCCACACTTCCCGTATGAGCAAGCGCGGTAACCGTGTCCCACGTTGCGGGGTCTCCAACACAAGCCCCTCACACCTTAGTGTCCCGGATGATGTCTGTCACACAGGCCGCAGTGGGAAGCCTCCCTCTGCGCTCCGATCTGCTCAGATGTTTCCACTCCACTCTCTCGAACAGGAGCTCCCTATCTTAAGGCCAGTCCTACACATGTATTTGCGGTGAGGGGGGATCTATTGGCCAAGGGCAGGGGCAGGCCTAGTCCAGGAACTTGGAAGGCTCCACGGACACGGCCTCTCTCTTCCCTTGCTCTGGATCATCTGCTTCGTCACCCCCTGAGCCGTGGAGATTCCCCTCACAAAATGACCGCTTCCACAAAATGGCCGCCCCCACGCTACATACATCTCCCTTAGTTAACATGCGGCGCCAACCACAAGATGACCACCGCACCTTCCCGATACTCCCTTCCAATGAGTGTTACTCTCGGCGCACTCCTGATTGGCAGTAACGGCCCATGTGATAGTAGTTCCGCTGCAGAGCTTCTGGAGTTGTAGTCCCGCTACATATCTAAAGCTCTCTCCCGCCTTAAGCCTCTCTCACTGACTGCCTCACACCTCTAGAATGCCATTCCCTCAATATCAGACTAGCACCCTCTCTATCCACCTTTAAGGCCCACCTTAAAACACACCTGCTTAACGAAGCATATGAGTAGCTCCATGGCTGATACTTTACACCTCATACATAAACATTTGGCCCCTTGCAGACGCACTTACCAGAACACTCTCCTACTGTCTCTGTACGTTCTTCCTGCCCACCAATTCGTTTTAAGCTCTTTGGAGCAGGGACTCCTTTTCCTTAATGTCACTTTTATGTCTGAAGCACTTAATCCCATTATGTGTTATTTGTATTATTATTTATTTATTATTGTCATGTGTATTACTGCTGTGAAGCGCCAAGTACAATAATGGCGCTATATAAATAAATATAAATAAAGATATACATAGATACATTTACACAGCAGTGACATTGTATGCAATGATTTTCTTTATAAAGAATTGAAAAACATGGAGTATTCATGAGAAAGTTACAATCTAAAAATAATTACACTTGCCAACGGGAGATTAAATAACTTGCATGTTACTATGACCTGACTCTGAATCTCATACAAGGCTCTTTCACTACAAATACATCTGTTTTTAGACCCCCTGGTTCCTGATATCTTGAGATAAAACTGTTCTAGTTACCAGTATTTTTCCTGGATATTCCAAGACGGTTCTCTGGGTCGTGCGACAGAAAGCCGCAATGTCATCTCCCCCCCCACCCCCTCGATCTGGTGGCCATTTTGATTTTCCAAATCTGAGAAAAAACACTCTCAGCTAGAAAGTTAAATATCTCTGAGAACTGGGGGAGACGTAGCTAAACTGAGTAAGGGTTTGCTGCTTCAAAATGTATTGTTAGTCCTAATATAAAACATTATCACATACTAGTGAAGTACAGAAGCAGAAGATTCCCAAAACCGTGATTACAAATCGCATATGTCAATACATTTAATTCATTTGATGCTGCCGTTTACCTCCTGTTTTCAGATCATTGTCACAGTTCACATGCAAAGAACTGCCAATGCAGCAGAGCTGGGCGCTTCTCACATCCGTACTTATCATTAAAGCAGCAATCCCCTCTACTGACCGTAACAATTAGTTTCCTTTATAATACCATAGTGAATACCTATTTCTTAATGGCAATGCGGCTCTTTTTAAATGTTGTGGCTGTATTCTGGAGATATCATTTACTGTAAATGTTCTCTGTCACTCTGTCACTCTGTCACTCTGTCACTCTGTCACTCTGTCACTCTGTCACTCTGTCACTCTGTCACTCTGTCACTCTGTCACTCTGTCACTCTGTCACTCTGTCACTCTGTCACAGAGAGTGAGAGAGAACTCTCTCTGTGCAGCTCTCTCTGCAGCTGAAAGAAATCGCCAGGTAAGGCCTTTTCAGAGGGGCGATCAACACCCCGCTGGCTACTCGCCCGTTTTGGGAATTTTGTTATCACAGATAATCGAGGCTTTCTGAATACCGTGATAGCAACGCTCAAAATCAGGCAATTTAAATTTCCCAGCGATTTTTTAATGAACTCATATTATGGGCCCCTAAGTGTTAAGTGCAAGGCGAATTACCTATTCGCAAAACCTGAAAAATGCCAGTTTCATCAGTCCAGCACTTCCTTCTTGGGTTACATAATTTCGGCTACTGGTTTGGCTATGGACCCAGCTAAAGTAAAGGCCACTCTGGAGTGGCCACATCCCATCTGCTTGAAGGCCATTCAGTGCTTCCTGGGTTTTGCAAACTACTATCGTCGGTTCATACAGAACTTTTCCTCAGTCCTGGCTCCTATCACGGCCTCGACCGGCAAATGTGCGGATCCTTCACAGTGGTCTGCTGAGGCTTTAATGGCCTTTGAGAAACTAAAAAAGGCATTTGCATCTGCCCCAGTCTTGGTGCACCCGGATCCCGCTCTACCCTTTACCCTGGAAGTGAGCGCGTCTGATGTTGGGACAGAGGCGGTGCTTTCCCAATGGAAGGACTAAAAGGCAAAAGCACATCCTTCTGAGTACTTTTCCAAGAAGTTATCACCGGCAGAACGCAACTATAATGTACGCTCTTGGCGATTAAAATGGCGCTACAAGAATGGAGACACCTGGTGGGCACTGAAAACTCGGTTATTATTCATACCGACCATAAGAATCTTATGTACATCGAGAGTTCCCATTGTCTGGGTTCCCAGCAAGCACGGTGGTCACTGTTGTTTTCACGTTTTAATTTAATTTTCTCTTACATCCCCGGCTCTAACAATGTCAAAGAAGACGCTCTCTCCCGTCAGTTCCTGATGGACGAAATAGCGAAGGATCACGAAAGGCAGATCTTGCCTGCCTCACCTTTCATTTCCGCCACCAACTTTGATGCCTTGGGGGACATCGTTCAAGGACAGTCCCAGATCCCAGAGGGTCTGGACATCCCTGATGGTTGTCTCTTTGTACCCACGTCTTTTCAACATAAGGTCATGGAATAGGGTCATAGCTCCAAGTGCACCGGTCATCCTGGAGAGAGGAGGACAGACGATTTGTTGGATCGGACATTTTGGTGGCTCAGGATCCGGAAAGGTCTGTCGTCCTGTCACACCCTCTCCTGATTCCAGACTGTCTGTGGACCCACATATCTATGGATTTCATTGTGGAGCTAACAGTATTTAGGGGTATGACCACAATCCTAGTGGTGGTGGATCATTTTTCTAAACAGGTCCATTTCATCCCATTGAGGGGCTTGCCAAATGCCTCCAACTTGTCCGAAGTGTTCATCAGGAAATCTTCCGACTTCAGGAGGCACCACTGATCATCATGTCAGATCGCAGATCACAGTTCATATCGAAGTTCTGGCGGGCCTTTAGCATCCAACTCCGGATTTCGTTGAATTTCTCATTAGCAGATCACCCCCAGTCGAATGGACAGATGGAGCAGATGAACCAGTCCCTCAAACAGTATATCTGATGTTTCATATCCGAGACTCAGGATGACTGGGCAGAACTTTTTCCATGGGCGGAATTCTCCCACAACAAGTTACGGAGCGAGGTGTCGCAGAAATCTCTGTTCTTCTCTAACTATATGTTTCACCCTTCAGCACTTCCTTCGTCTGGGGCTGCATCTGGATTGCAGTTTCAACAGCAGCAACAGCAGCCACAAAACACTCAGGTATCCACAATGGATATGCAGGTATGTAAATTAAAATCCAAATTCATTCCGCCGTCACGTAACCCCAGTGTACAGGCTTTTATGAATCTGGTTAAAGCAGATGTTAATGACATCTTTAGAAGAAAGCATCACACATACCATAACCTGACATTAAAAGAAAAGGAGTGTATAAATAATCTGGCGAATAACCCTCATGTCATAATTAAAAGAGCTGACAAGGGGGGAGCACTGGTGCTGCAGAATTATGCAAATTATAGGATGGAAGCTCTCAGGCAACTTGAGGATACCAATTGCTATATGTTATTGGAGAGAGATCCGACTGCCTCTTATCAAAGAGAGGTTGTGGAGATTCTAAATATGGGACTAAGTAATGCATGGGTCTCGGAATCAGAAATAGAGTTTTTGACAATGGTCAATCCGAGACGTCCTGTGTTATATTTATTACCCAAAGTCCACAAGAGTCTTCACAACCCCCCAGGAAGGCCTATAATTTTGGCTACTTGTTCTATCAATCAGCCGTTGGCTATTTTTGTAGATCAATTTTTACAACCACTTGTCAGAAAGGGCAAATCATATGTAAAAGATACATATGACTTTTTGAGCAAACTCAGAGCACTTCCGATACAGGATAAAAACATTCTGCTGGTCACCATGGATGTGACCAGCTTATACACTATTATTCCCCATGAGGAAGGTGGGAATGCAGTGAGAAAGGCACTCGAAAAAGAACATATTACACGGCCACCCATAGATTTTATTCTCTTATTGTTGCATTTCATTTTGCATAAAAATTATTTTAAATATGAGAAAAAATTCTATCTTCAAATCATGTGTACGGCCATGGGCAGTAATGTCGCCCCCTCATATGCAAATCTATATATGGCTTATTTTGAGGCAAATTATATTTATAATACCGTATACTTTGACAAAATGATTTTTTACTGTCGTTACATAGACGATCTGTTTTTTAACTGGGATGGAACGGATGAACAGCTTATAGATTTCTTTACATACTTAGATAGGCTCCCGACCCCAGTTCGATTTACTAACAACTGGAGTCCCACCCAGATATCCTTTTTAGATGTATTCAACACATGATGGGCACAGTCTTAACACAGATCTCTATCGGAAACCTAGAGATCGCAATGCAACACTTCACGCATCAAGCTTCCATCCAGAACCTCTCAAGGCAATGTTGCCATTCTCTCAGAAAATAAGGGATACTAAGATTGTTAGTAGACCTAAAAAATTAAAAGAGACTTTAACAGATATCAAACAGAGGTTTGTCTCTGTCACGCCTGTATGCCCGCAGACCAAGCTAGGCCCCAGTACTGAGGTGGGAACGGTATGATATCACACACCCACAGCAGTGGGAGCAAGCCCGGAGTGTGGTATAGCGTTGCTGGGCCTGTTGGAAGAGTTGTTAGTGTATACTTGCAACGCTTGGGGAATGTCCGTGAGAATAGTCGTGTCCGTTTGCCAATGTTTAGGGATCCAGAGGGTAGAGTCGTCATAAGGCAAGCCAGGTCCTAGGAAGCCAGAGGTCAGCGGAGTCGTATGCGGAGCAGGGTTCAAAGGGATACCAGAGAGCAGAGCAGTCCAGGGTAAGCAGGGGTCAAAGCCAGGGAAATCCAAAGTAACACAGGAGCAGGTAATCACAGGAGCACAGAGGGAGCACAGCATAGGTCAGGTACACACAGGGAAACAAGAACTATGCAGAGCGAGGAAGAGGTGGACAGACAGGGTTTATAAAGGAAGGTGCACCAATGACAGAGAGGGGAGGAGTAGAGAGAGAAGTGGGAGAAGCTAGAGATAGGTCAGGGAGAGAAGAGGAGGAGACAGAAGGGGCAGTCAGGGGAATGGCCTGAACAGCTTGGGAGGCGGAGACAGGGGGAACCTGATAAGAAGAGTCTGTGCGTGCGCCCCATGTAAGCTGGTGATGCGCGCGCACAGGTTGCAACACAGGCGCGGCCCTCACGGAGCAGGGGAAGACCGCAGGAGGGGGACGGAGCCAAGAGGAGGAGAACGCGCGCGAGGCCTGTGCCCGCACGATGGCCAGCAAAGGCAGAGAGGAGCATGCACGCACATCCCCCGTGGGCTGAGGGGGTGCACGCACCGGACGCGTCACCAGGCGTGTGGAATGCCGCGTTGCGGGCATCACGCGAGGAGGAGTCAACGGGACAGATGGCACCACAGGGGCAGGTAAAGGAGCTACCGCGGGGGAGAGGGAGCGGGGAGGATTAAAGCAGGGGCTAAGGGAGCGCGTGAGTATGCGAGACCTGCGGGGAACGCACTGCGGCAAGGGGAGAGAGGTAGAAGATGAAGGAGAGGAGTGGGAAGGAGTAGAAAGGGTAACAGGAGATGGGAGAGAGGGACAGGGAGAGGAAGGAATCTCCTGAGTCGTCTCAGTCTCACGAGGGCACAAACCGTCTGATATTGATAAAGCACTTAGCAAGGAGGTTCAAGCGGTGAAACGTGATAAAGGAACAGAAAGGATCAATATAGTCAACAAGTATACTACAGCCAGTAAACAAATTAAAAACAGTATCTGTAAACATTGGAGGGTTCTTCAAGCTGATGCCCTAATAGGCCCAATATGCAGTGAGCCCCCACGATTTGCGTACCAGAGAGGTCAAAATCTAAAAGACATACTCATTAGAGCAAGTGATGACAAATATCTTGCAGCACCACACTTTCTGAGTGTACAAAAAACAGGATGTTTTAAGTGCTTTGGATGCTCGGTGTGCAATAGCCTTACCACAGGAGATGTATTCTGTCACCCCAGGAGTGGCCAACAATACAAAATTAAAAGTAGAATTACGTGTATTTCCACGAATATCATTTATGTCATTAAATGTCCTTGTGGGCTGCTTTATGTAGGCAAGACGAGCCGCATGCTTAAGACAAGGTTTATAGAGCATCGCAGCAAAATTCATCGTAAGAAGGAAGAGACTGTACTTGTCACGCATTGCACAGATCACAAACATACAGTGGCTTCATTGAAGATTATGGGGATAGAATCAGTAGATATATCTACTCCAGGTTCAGAGAGGGATATAGTATTACTTCAGAGAGAAGCCTTATGGACATACACACTTGATACAGTCTCCCATAGGGGACTTAATGATTATCTGTCCCTTAATTGTTTTCTCAACAGCCGCTAAAATGTTTTTAATGTGAATTTCTCTTCCACAGTATACATTCATTGTTGCTGCTGCTGCTGTTCTTAAACAACCTAAGTCATGAAAGAAATAAACAATCCATATTTTAAATCTTTTATTTAGGGTATAGTGGCACTATAAGTATGTATTCACATTGAATCAACTCTCTCCTCTCTTCATTACTCCACCCAGATTTGACGTTTCATCACAAGCCAGATTAAGCCCTCTTCCCCCTGGTATCACAGCCTAACAATCACACTGAAATGCGGACGCATTGCGCATGTGCGAGAAACGGCATAACCAGCTGAGGAGACAGAGATGATCTGAGCCTGTCATTGATGACATCACCGAAACTCCGAAACATCGCAAGACTACGGGACGACGGAGGAACAACATCCAGAGGGGGAGCACGCCAGCGTGACCCTATGCCTATTCAGGCAGCCGGATCGCATCACGCAGAGGGACCTGATGATGATGTAAACGCGCAGGAACCATCTGATGACGTCAGCGCGACCGGACCGGAATGCATACCGCATGGAGGATCAAGATGCTGACTGTCATGTGACTACTGGGGGGTAATTGGTGTTTTTAAGTGATTTCACCTGGGTGTTTTTGACTATTTATACTGGACACTGTGGTAGTCTCTGCAAGCCAGTCACTTGATAAAGTCCCCTAGGAGGGATGAAACGTTGTGTTTTTTATGCTGAATAATTTTTTCTAAAGAAATCCGAAGTTGCCCTGGAGCATTCCCCTTTCTTTTTATTGCTAGGTCCAGCAAGATCATGTTTAATTTGTTTTAGTGACCGTTTTTGTGATAAATAATATATCCCTCTTGTAAACCAAGAGTCCTCTTTGTGGGATGCTTCCTTTTCTGTTTGAGATATATGTAGCAGGGTACCCTCCCTTGCCTCCTCCCTGGCAGTGGTCCCGTCAGAGGGTTTGAGTGAGCTGCGTTGGCCATGTTGTGGTTGGCGCGGCCACATACATATGGACTGTGTGTAAGGCAGCAGCCATCTTGGGGTTGCGCTGCAGGAAGAGGAGGTCCTGGCGTTCAGGATTTCCTCTGCGGACTGGACGCGGCGTGCTCAGTCCTGACAGAGCTGGCGAAGGGAGAGGTAGTGTCCGGGGAGGTAGTCAAGCCCCCCTCGACTAGGCCAGACCCGTTCCCCGTAGGCCCCAGCTAGTTTCCCCTACGCCATAGTGGAGTACTGTAGGGCTGGCCAATAGTAAGGGACTTGCCCCTTGGTGTGCGGAAGATCCAGCGGAACAGACGGAACCGCAGCGGAGGATTCCCCAGGCCTGGTGGAACGGCGGCGCTTTACTACCGGACGTAAGGCGAGAAGGGATTGTGTCGGAAGCCCTGCATCGTGGGATCACGGATGTGGCCTATCTGAACATACCCTGGTGTACCCGAGTACCAGGAAGGTACCCACATGCACAAACACTACTCGGGGAGGGTAGCGCTGCACTCACATATCTCCGGGAGGGATTGTTCTGCTGGACACCGGGTTCTAGGTGCCCAGGGCAGCCTCAATAAATTGGGGGGACAATTGCTAATGTAATTACCTGTGGGTACAATTATTGTATGTACATTGTGTTACCGGGTGTGCTATGGGACCATAGTAAAGTGTGTTGCATATATTGTGGTTATTTGGGGGTACACCCTATAGGTATACCGGTTCGCATGAGGGGCTATCCCGCAAACACTGGGATCCTCACGGGTGGAGGCGCTGCACCAGCCACTCCAGGCTCCCCAAGCGCAGAGGCTCGTGCATCTTGTAAGCCTAACAGGTTAGCACCATAACACCCATATCAGCCAAATCTCCCATAGAAGGAGGGAAGGGGTGTTACACACACACACACACACACACACACACACACACACACAGATAATAATTAAAAATCACACTAAATAAGAACACAATTAAAGTGCTAGTGCATATTAGATTAATGTGCAATAACAAATACTATATGTATCTACAATGTGACAGAATCAGTGCAATTAATGAGCAATGTGCAAATTCTTGCAATGTAACAAGAGATATTGTAAACATAAGTTGCTAGTGCAAATAATACAGTGTGTAGTGACAAGTTCAAGGTATTTAGGTATACTATTAAACCATTGATGTTTACAACATCTCTTGCTCAATACAAGATTACAATAAACAGAATTGTCTGCCGCTCAACCTTAATATAAGTAGTAGAATCACTAAGGTGCATGGGGAAAAGGGTCAAACAGAATACATATATGTGTCCCCTGGGGGCCACAAAAACTTTCCCATAGATTGTACTCAGATCAGTGTATAGTATACTTAGATAGGAACTCAGTGGTCTTCTAGATGCAATACTAGATACTAAAGTCACTAAAGGTGACATAAGTCCCAGAGGCACTCACAAGAAAAATAATACAATTTTATTCATGCATAAATCAACAAGGTGAACTCATATATACAGTGGTTTAAAATCCTCGGTGATAGGCGTAGGATCGAAGTGAAGGAAGTCAATCCAAGGTAAGTGAATCGCTATCCTCACTGATAGATTATATGTTTGTACTATTAACCTGGATAACAGCAAATGAACTGGGGAATGTAACGAGAATATGTCCCAATACCACTCTGAAGTCACAAAAATGTCTGTGTAGGTGGATTGGTGTGAGTGAAAAATTGCTAATCAAAAAATATACATGTTACGATATCATGTATATATTATTTGTTTGTCTACATATCTATACTAATGTGTAAGCCAAAAATAGGTCATGAAAATAGGCATATTATATGGCAAAAAAAAGTGCTTATATCTACAGAAATGATGAATAGATAAAGCCTTCATTAAGGCCAGCTGTGCTAAGGGTTTGAAGTCTCTCAATCCATTTACATTCTTTACGTAGGAGTTGTTTGTCCCAGTTGCCTTTCTTGGGCCTAGCGGGACATGTTCGATGCCTGTGAATTGTAGTACTTTGCTGTCACCTCTATGTACCTCCATGACATGTCGGGCCACTGGCATGTCTGCAGAATTCCTGATGGTACCAAGGTGTTCTAAGACCTAACTTTAAATTGTCTATGGGTTTTGCCCACGTGTTGTTTTCCGCAGACACATGAGATAAGTAAGGCAATTAATGAAGTCATTTAATGCTGCACCAGCCTTTATTCTAAAACGTGCCTTGGAAAATCTGGGGCTATCACCAACAAGACCCAGGTACATGCTGGTACATGCTGCAACATTTCAGTGTTTGTTCTGCAGAAACACTAATGGCCCATCAGATTAACACAGCAGGGGTCCTTGGCAGTCCCATTCAGTTTGAATGGGTCTGCCAGGGACCCCCGCTGTGTTAATCTGATGGGCATTAGTCTGTCTGCAGAAATGTCACTGAAATGTTGCAGCATGTACCAGAGTCTTGTTGGTGATTGCCCCAGATAAGTTTTAGAATACTCGTCGGTGCACCTCTATGATGTAGACTTCACTCTTTCTAGAGTTGGTGACATTTTTGGTTGCCTTAATAGAGGCGCAGGCCTTACATCGGCCACAGGAAAAAGAGCCTTTAGGTTTTGTCCCTAGCCAAATTTTTTTTTGTACTGTTTGGAAATGGCTGTGGACCAGACAATCCTTAAGATTTCTGGACCTTCTGCTTACCATTTTCGGCGTCTGACTCAAAACCTGTTTAAGGTCGTTGTCCTCCAAAAGGAGGTACCAATGTTTGTTTAGAATATGTCTTAATGATTCGCATTGATTACTAAAATTGCCAATGAAACAAATTTTGTCATTTTCAGGAGCATCTGTTTTATGATTGGTTATGAGGAGCTTCTCCATGGGTGTTGCAAGGGCCCTATGATATGCTTTTTAAATAATCTGTTTACTATAGCCACGAGCTTGGAATCTTATTTTCATATCACCCGCCATTTTGGTGAATTCAGGTAATGTCTAACAGTTTCGTCTGAGGCGAAGAAACTGTCCGATATGGATGCTTTTTGTCATATGGTTCGGGTGATGACTATCTGCCCTTAGTAGGCTGTTGGTCAAGGTAGGTTTCCTGTAAATAGTTGTTTCCAGGTACCCTTCATCAATTTTCTTAATAGTCATATCTAGAAAATTAATCTGTTGGAGATGACTTTCATAAGTGATTCTCAGGTTGGGGGTATTTAAGTAATAATCCCCGAAGAAAAGGGCATTACTGGCCAATAATGCCCTGGCTGGAAGAGTTAAAGGCCCGAGGCCAAGCCAGGGGGGAGAGAGGTGAGGGGGGAAAGAGAGAGGTTAGGGGTGGGAAGAGAGATGTGAGGGGGGAAGAGAGAGGTGAGGGGGAGAGAGGTGATGGGGGAGAGAGAGAGGTAGGGTGGAGAGAGAGGTAGGGGGGGGAGAGAGGTGAGGGGGGAAGAGAGAGAGGTGAGAGGGGAAGAGAGAGAGGTGAGGGGGGAAGAAAGAGGTTATGGGTGGGAAGAGAGATGTGAGGGGGGAAGAGAGAGGTGAGGGGGAAGAGGGAGGTGAGGGGGGAGAGAGAGAGGTGAGGAGGGGAGAAAGGTGAGGGGGGAGGTGAGGGGAGAAGAGGGAGGTGAGGGGAAGAGGGAGGTGAGGGGGAGAGAGAGAGGTAGGGTGGAGAGAGAGGTAGGGTGGAGAGAGAGGTGAGGGGGGAAGAGAGAGAGGTGAGGAGGGGTGAAAGGTGAGGGGGGAGGTGAGGGGAGAAAAGAGAGGTAAGGGGAGAAAAGGGGTTAGGGGGAGAATTGGGGGAAATGGAGTGGGAGAGGTGGGTGGAGGGGAGCTGTGGGAGAGAAGGGGGAGAGGAGTGGGGGGACTGTGATATTAACTACAACTAAATAAAAAGAAATACAAATGACCTCACAATAGCACAGGCAATAGATGTGGTGAGAAATATTACTTTGTTGCAAGCAACAAAGTTACCAGTTGGGACACAGCAGCTTCTGACAGCACTAGCAGCTGTGAGAGAGAGAGAGGGGGAGAGAGAGGTGGCTTGTGCTGCCCTGTTCAGTGTGCTCAGTGAGGAGAGGAGCGGAGGTGCTGCAGTTAAGTTTTAAACTTGCCAGTTTTTTTCTCAGCGCGAGCCCCTGCATCTCTGCTTTGATGTGAGTTGCAAGATAGATGAGGTAGCAAAGCGCTCAAATGCCAGGTCAAATGATGATATAGTGCCAGAACCAACATCAAAGGAAATCCATAATCACAAATGTAGAATAGTGGTAATGCAGCTAACAATATGGGTACATTCCTCCTGAAGACAGGTAGTGGGTTGTGCGAGTTCACCCACGACCAATCTCATTGGTAGGTAACCCTGTAGCAATAATTACTCACGTTCCTTGGTGTGGCTGGCTGGCTGTGCAACTTCCAATGCTGGAATGCAGAAGTAGAAGATTGAGAGGAGCGCACGAACCGGAGGGAGCAGGAAAGGACCCAAAATCAAAAATATATTAAAAAAAGGTAATATATTGTGTCATGAGACCCTTCCAACGCGTTTCGAACATCACCGCGTTCTTTCCCTATGGGAAATAGCGGTAATTACGGTACTGGTGCTACCTTTTTGACTTACAGAAGGCCTGAGCCTCCGCTCCTGGGGAGCCTGGGTTGATGGTGTGTTCTCTCTCTCTCTCTCTAGTGCAGCGCCTCCATCTATGAGGATCCTGGATAGCGGGATGGCTCCTCATAGGAACATGTATACATTTATGGTATACCCCAATAATAAACACAACAGGATTATATAATAACTTCTTTTACTTTTGTTGTTCCACACAGGCCCAAATATTACCCACCCACACACAATACTACAATAACACAAAAATAACCCAGGAAATACTTGAAAACGAGAGGTAACTCTCAATGTATTACTTCCTGGTACAATATTTTATAAATTAAATAAATAACAATTATAACAGTATGAACCACCCTGGGGTAGCTAGCCCCAATAATACCTAGGATGCTTGGGCACCTATACCCTGCTGTCCAGCAAGCAACCCGTCCCTGTGTGTGTGCGAGGGCAGTGCTACCCTCACCCTTGTGTTGGTGCACAGTTACCTCCCTGTCTGCGGCCCTAACCAGGGAATACTCCAGACAAGCTGCGGCCAGCGACGGGGTCTCCGATAGCAGCCCCTCATGCCTCACACCCGGATGCTGCACGATGCTGCTGCTACTGAAGAACTCCTCTGCTGCTTGGATCCTATTCCGCTGTGCCCCTCACTACAGGAAGATCCCTAATGGTATGGCCGGCCCTGCACACTTCCCTACTGTGAGGGGACTGCCTTGGGCCTAGGGGTGTATGTCTCTGGCCAAGTCCTGGAGCTTGCCTGCTCCCCGGATACTACCTCACTCCTTGTAGGCTCCGGATCAACAGGACATCCTCTCTCTCTCTCTATCCGGTTTGGGTGTACCAACATGGCCACCCACAATCTGCATAGGAGTCCCATAGCCCGATTTGGGTGTACCAAGATGGGCTGTTTCTCCCAGCCACAGAGCTGATCTCCTCCCAGGAGGTAAGAAGGGGGACCCCGGCTACATTTCTTTTTTTCAATAATGTAAAATCGCCTGTTATCAGAGAACTCAGGGCCTATTCTACTAGCATCGATAAGTGAGTTATCGAAAGTTTTGGGCACTGCGAGCAAGTTTGTATATGTAGCTATTCAGAAAGCTCAGATAATATGCTAAACTCGCTCGATACCTGCTCCTTCCCGATCAATAGCTTTCCCACTCAGAGAAACCGAGCAGAAGCTCAAAAAGGCTCAAACTTTTTTTTACTACATAGGATTGAAGCCGGGTATCTCAGTTACTACCGCTACGGTAATGAAGGGGTTAACCCCTCCCACGACCCACCTGGTAGGTCTAAACACCCACCATAAATAAAATAATGTCTTTGTATCCAAATCACCTTCCTTCCAATTTCTGAAAAGCCAAAAATATGTTATTCCTGCACCAAGTTAAGCCTTACATACAACCTGAAGCGCTCTCAGCTCCGAACAACCAATTCTTTTCATTATTAAATCATTTAAAGCCAGACACGAAGCTTCTGTTCCTACACAAATGACTGCAAACAAAATTAATTATCGGCAATTCTCAACACCCTTAACAAGCCTTAAACACATGCATAAATTGAAACTTAGTCAACCATGCAACATTTTCCTATACAAATAGGGTCCCTGAACCTTAAACCTGAATTTTAGAAATGCTTGCATTTTTCGTACTGAATAGATAAGACTACTTGACAATATACTTAGTTGCAAACCCACCCTTCTCCTTGTTTGATCTGTTTTTGAGTGCCTGATAAAAAACATGCAATGCATTATCTGTGACGTCGACATCTGAAACGAAAAGACCGCCAGGGCGATTTTTACTTGCTGAAACGTACTCACTGATTCTCCGAGGAGTAAAGAACGCTGTTGCAAAAACTGCTTTAAACAGGATATAATCAGATATTGAAAAACAAACATCATTCAGGTTTTGAAAAACAAACCTGGTGTAATAGGCCTTCTTTTGTCTCCCACCGTCACAACTTCTGAGCACCCTTTTAACAGCTGCTTAATTGACAATTACTTTGTCCAATCCTTTTGACCTACCAATTTAAGTAAAATGCACTAGCCACCAATTATTTTTTTTAGAAATGGCCGCAACCCTCTTTGTACCAAGTTCAGTATGAAGCATACAAGACTGCATTGCAACATGTCATCGTCCATTGGCTCTTAAAGCTCCACCAGCTGATCCATGCATGTACATATGCAACCCAAGTTGTCTGTGATCAGGATTGTTTTATTAAATTACTTACTAAATCCTGCAGGAATGGGGGGGCATTTGTATCCCTCTATATCTGCCTATGGTGCTATATTCCAGAATTCTTCTCACTGAAAATAAGACAATGTATCCGTTATTAATTTAGTAACCCCTGGTATATACTTAGCTCTGTCTGCACCACATATTTAACTCAAGACATCTGAGCACCAGATGTTTCAATAACCTCACTACGGGGGGGGGGGGGGCGAATTTGCAGTCAGATGCATAAACACATGCATAAATTGAAACTTAGTCAACCATGCAACATTTTCCTATACAAATAGGGTCCCTGAACCTTAAACCTGAATTTTAGAAATGCTTGCATTTTTCGTACTGAATAGATAAGACTACTTGACAATATACTTAGTTGCAAACCCACCCTTCTCCTTGTTTGATCTGTTTTTGAGTGCCTGATAAAAAACATGCAATGCATTATCTGTGACGTCGACATCTGAAACGAAAAGACCGCCAGGGCGATTTTTACTTGCTGAAACGTACTCACTGATTCTCCGAGGAGTAAAGAACGCTGTTGCAAAAACTGCTTTAAACAGGATATAATCAGATATTGAAAAACAAACATCATTCAGGTTTTGAAAAACAAACCTGGTGTAATAGGCCTTCTTTTGTCTCCCACCGTCACAACTTCTGAGCACCCTTTTAACAGCTGCTTAATTGACAATTACTTTGTCCAATCCTTTTGACCTACCAATTTAAGTAAAATGCACTAGCCACCAATTATTTTTTTTAGAAATGGCCGCAACCCTCTTTGTACCAAGTTCAGTATGAAGCATACAAGACTGCATTGCAACATGTCATCGTCCATTGGCTCTTAAAGCTCCACCAGCTGATCCATGCATGTACATATGCAACCCAAGTTGTCTGTGATCAGGATTGTTTTATTAAATTACTTACTAAATCCTGCAGGAATGGGGGGGCATTTGTATCCCTCTATATCTGCCTATGGTGCTATATTCCAGAATTCTTCTCACTGAAAATAAGACAATGTATCCGTTATTAATTTAGTAACCCCTGGTATATACTTAGCTCTGTCTGCACCACATATTTAACTCAAGACATCTGAGCACCAGATGTTTCAATAACCTCACTACGGGGGGGGGGGGCGAATTTGCAGTCAGATTAATATCTGTTTATTTTTAAACTGAGACCCATATTTTCAATGACAGGCTAAAGTTGGAAATAATTCCAGCTGCACTCTGACTTACATAATTATCATTTTTTATTTAAGACCCATCTCAGCCCACACTGCAGGCCATTGCACTACTGACCAATGACATCCCAATAGGCTCCATAACTTGCAGATCCTCCCACTTCTGTAAACGCCAGGTCTGCATTATCTATGAATTGTTCTTGCCAGCAGGAGCCGCCATTGTAATTTCACCCACCTGTACCTGTATGTCACCCACCTGTACCTGTTGTCCCTTAGCTAATTGCATTTGTTGCTTTCATGATGAACAAAATAATGTATGAAGCAACTAACTATTTCCAAGCGTTTGCATTATTTCAGTAATTTGCTGATTTTGCATCTCATTGTGCCCCTTAAATGCCTCAGAGGCATACAATACAACTAAAAGAAATACATTTGGTATATTACCAAAACTATGATAGACATGGATTCTGTATTACTGTGTTGTACCTTTTAGTATCAGTTTAAATGATCAAACCAAACCATTATTACCCTTTTTTTATGACGAAAGAAATGTGAAAAGTCTCTAAACCTATTGAATAAATATCCTTGGGAGTTTGTCCCTCTTGTTGTGGGAGCAGAGCAGTATAAAAGGATGTTCTGTGCTGCTATAAGGCATCTCATATAAACAGAACATAAAAAATTGTTTCTGACCTGAAGTAATATTTGAACAGCTGCCTTCTTTAAAAATAATCAAACCAGCAAAGACTATCTTCCCATACCCTACCCTACGGACTTCACTGGAGAGGCCACTACTGTGCAGGCTGCATGCTTCCTATAAAGTAGGAAAGTTCATTTTGTAGTGTTTTCTTAGTCCTTTCTGTGTTATTTTATGTAGACCTATCTCTCTTCTCCCAATACTCGATCTTCCAGTGTTTATTAGCCCCATTTTGTGTCACAGTAGATCAGTGGAATGTAGCGGCTTCTCCAGTTTGTCTTGCTGTATGTTATTATGCTCAATGTCATTTTGGTTTTTTTCAAGCGTTTGGGGGCAGTTTATGGGTTACAGAACAAAAAAAAGGGAGAAGGGGACTAAAGGAACATACATGTTTGAGGCATATACTGTACAGTACAGATGCGTTAGTTCTGTAAAATCATATAAGTTTCTAATTCAACTCTTCTCATCTTCATCTGGAGAGGGGGGTTGGGTGGTGGGAGGTGAGGAGGGAGAAGGCAAAAATTGAAAAATAGATTCTTGTATAATCGTGTTAGATGATTCACCACTATGGTCAACAATGGAGGCAATGTAGGTGTTCCTGCCTGGTTCACTTTTTATCCTGAGCATCTGTAGCCAGGTCCCCCTCGCGCACTCGCCCCCTCCTTCCCCGTTGCGAGCGCGCGGTGTTGCTGTGCGGCCGGTTGCCATGGTGGGATCGGGCGGTTGCCGGGGACGCGATCGGGCCGGTTGCCGAGGCCGCGATCGCGTCGTTAGGGTCCCGGCGGCTAGCGGAGCAGGGCGCCGCCATGACAGTTAGTTCGCGCATGCGCAGGAGGCCAGCTAGCGCAGGAGGCCCCAGATAGCTCGCGCATGCGCGAGAATAGACGGCCAGCCCCCAGGGTGCATAGGGGCAGAGACACCTGACGCCAGGGAGCCAATGGGGCTAAGGGATTTGCCCGGGAAAGAGAGATACTTTTCGCGGGGTTTTGCAGTGAGACAGGCACTCAGGATCCGGACCAGTTAGGGGTAAGAGGTGGGTGCAGGGGTCAGTGACCCTCTGCATAGGCCAGCAGCCCCCAAGGTCCCAGTTAGGTCCTGAGCCACCTAATAGCTTGTGGAGCTTAGGGACAGGCCCTAGATAGGGACACTGCCCCATTATTTGGTCAAGTAGTCAGGGACACAGTGCTGAAGCCGTGCGGCCCTGCGAGGTGGGTTCTGGGCTCAGAACACCACCAAAGACCCTAAGACTAGGAGAGACATTGTTCGCGCTGGACTTTCAACCCACGCGGTGTGGAGGACAACGTCGGATCGTGCGGATTGATATCGCGGTACCTGTGGCTGGAGCCCGGGCAGGTAACCTGCAACTCACGTGCACCAACCAGGCCTATCACCAAACATAGTGGCTGCGCAGTCACACACACATATGCACAGTGGTATTTGACTCTGGGAGTACGAGACATTTGGGTGGGGGTTACTGGACACAGGGTGGGGTCACATTGTGGGTGGTAGCGTCCGCCGTGACGCCTAGAGGTGGTAGCGTCCGCCGTGACGCCTAGAGGTGGTAGCGTCCGCCGTGACGCCTAGAGGTGGTAGCGTCCGCCGTGACGCCTAGTGTGGTTAGTGTCCGCCGTGACACCCAGTGTGGTTAGCGCCCGCCGTGGCGCAGGATGATGTTATGATGTTATTGTATGATATATGTAGATATAGTTGGTTATGCAGTAAAGCCAGTCCTGTTTTACATTCGTTCGCTTTGTGTGGTTGTTTCCTGTGAGGGCCTCCTCCCACTCCGTTGGGATCCCTCCCAGGTGGAGGCGTTGCACCTAGAGATGTATAGGATGTATGTACCCCAGGTTCCCCGTGGCGGAAGCTCAGCCCTCCTGTGAGCCAACAGGTAATGCACCACACCTGCGTAACCTTGCATGTTTCTACACCTCCACAGTATTATCTGCGAGTGGGTGGGGGAATACCCGTTACATTTGGAGGCGCTGCTGAGAGCAAGTCCTGGGGTGCCCTGTTCCAATTTTTTTCTAAATTGCCCGATTCATATTTTTATCATGTCCGTGCCGTCACCGCAGGATGTCTATGCCTGGGCCTTAGCGCACCAAGTATCCCCAAGACGCGCGGTTGCAGTGACCGGGGTAGCAATGGATACAGACTTATCTACAGTGCGCACGCAAGTAAGAAGTTGCCCGGGGTTGGCCACCGCCCGGGTGATAGACTATAAACTGGATATTGCTGGCCGGGGGATCACCTGTCTCCTGTACACCATGAGTGACATATGCTTAGAAACGGCCCCCCATGTATTAAACCTACCCGAGCCCTCCGCAGAGGACTGCCGCATGATCTACGCTGACTCCCAATCTCCTGAAGAAGCGTCCACTAGTACTGGATTACACCCGAGCCAACGAGTGACCAGTACGCCTCGCCGAGTGGACCCCCCTAGGGTCTCTTTCACCCCAAGCGGATTAGGAGGTACCGCCAGCTGGGCCCGGAGCCCGCTCATCCCACCCAACCCTGATCAACGGTCTGGCGGGACCCCAACCATGCCTGGCATAGGAACGGGGAGCAGTAGTCAGGCCCTTAGTGGGAATCTTGACGTGAACACGATAGTCTCCCAACTAGCCGAAGCTGTAACCATTTCGACGCAAACACAGAACTACCGGAAACTCAAGGCCTTCTCTGGGATTCTGCCGACGCCCACGGGAGAAGAGGGGATCGAGGCATGGAGGGACCATACGCTTCAAATCATAGAGGAGTGGTCGTGTTCTGAAGCCAGCAAGAGACAAAGACTGGTCGAGTGCCTCCGAGGCCCTGCCGCTCGGTTAGTGCGAGCGCACCGGAGCGTGGAAGGAGAAGTTACTGCCCAGGAACTAGTGGAAATGCTAATTAAATCTTTTGCCAGAAAAGACGACGAAGATGAGCTACTGGCTCAATTCAAAGCCCTCCGACAACATGAAGGTCAAGATTTATCTGCCTTCGTTTGTGACCTACAGCTGTCCCTGGGCACCCTCCTGGACAAGCATATCATTTCCGCGGCCGAAGCAGACCGATACCGGTTCAAACAGCTACTCAAGGGGTCGTTGCCTGACCACAACATAGCTATAATGATGCGGGCCGCCCCGATCGCGGCAGTATCCCCTAAATACGGGGAACTAATGGATTACATAAGAGACCATGAAGTGCAGCGCCATTTCCATGAATCAAAGAAATCCAAAACTACCCTCAAGAATGACCCTGTGGCCCCCTCGGCCCCAAAGAGTAAGAAACCTTCCACACCAGAGGAGGAAACGACCCCCAAGTCGTCTGTTCGGGAAAGTCGTAGTTCTGAGCGGTCCTCATCCACGTATAAGGGTCGTCCGGACCGCCGTGAGGTATCTTGCTACAACTGCGGGAAGAAGGGCCACATCTCGTACTATTGTCCGGAGAAGGAGGACCAACCGGAAGAAAAACCTCCCGACCAACGAAGCACAGCCCGATCGATGGTATGCCGAGCCCAGACCGTCGGGCCTGAGGTGAACGCCCCTCAGGGAACCACGGATTCTCCTGCTGATGCTGGCCCCAGTGAGGACGCCTCCCCCGGTGAAGCTTGCAGTCAAGTGGGCCCCGCGGCCATCGTGCCCGTCGTAATAGAAGGGATATACGCCTCGGCCCTATTGGACACCGGGTCACAAGTGACCATAATATATCGCAAGTTCTATGACCAGCACCTTCAACACTGCCCTCTGAGGCCGGCCGAACATATGAAGGTTAGGGGATTGAGTAATGAAGACTACCCCATCGATGGGATTGCAAGGGTCCAGCTGGACATACTCCAACTGAACACCGGCAAGAAGCACCCTATGCAGGTAGCGGCCATGGTATGCCCGGAGCCCCACGACCATTGTAAATACCCCATCATCTTGGGAACCAATGCGGACATAGTGCAAGCTATAATTCGAGCTTACTTGAAAGAGACCAACGAGCTGCCGCTGGCCGATTCGCTCCTAGACCCCGTCTTACGAGAGGAGTGCCATCGGGTATATGCCTTGGAGCGTCATGGAGACCTCTACAATCGTCAACGAGGACTGACGACCATATTACCAGGGGGAGTGCAAAAGATGGCCGTCTGGTGTTGTTATCCTGACCGAGACCAGAACGACCAACTGTTCTCGCTGGAGAGTGAGCCTGAAGAAGAAGAGGTTCAGCGAGGGTATAGAGTACTACCCGAAGTAAGGGAATGGACGGCCAAGATCCCTATTAGAACCCACGTGTATGTGCAGAATCTCTCCCCCTTTCCGATGGAGTTTGATGTCGACCAGAAGTTGGGATGCATATACCCGGTCATCCCGGTGGGAGCCACGCCTCAGGTGAAGGCGGCGGCCGCGCATGAGCGGATAGTCGATCTGGACTTCAATTTCGGCGAGTCGACGCTGTCCACAGAGTGGAAAGAGTGGTTGACCACCCAGTTGCTGCAACGACGACATGTGTTCTCCACGAGCGAGATGGATGTGGGGTGCAGCCGCAGTGCCCAGCATACCATTCGGATGAGTGATGCCACTCCATTCCGGGAGCGTTCTCGTCGCCTTGCCCCTCGGGATGTGGACGATGTGAGGAACGCCATACAAGACATGGAAACCACTGGGATTGTGACGGAATCGCGAGGACCCTACGCGTCGCCCATAGTGGTGGTGCGGAAAAAGAACGGGTCCGTACGACTGTGTATCGACTACCGAACACTGAACAATCGCACGATCCCGGATCAATACAACCTTCCGCGCATTGAAGAGATCCTGAATGCGCTGAATGGGAGTCACTGGTTTAGCGTGCTTGATCTCCGATCAGGATACTATCAGGTGCCCATGACGCCGGAAGACCAGGAAAAAACAGCTTTCGTCTGCCCCCTGGGATTCTATCAATTCACCCGTATGCCCCAAGGTATATGTGGGGCGCCTGCTACGTTCCAAAGGCTGATGGAAAAGACTATCGGAGACATGATTCCCCGGGAGTGTCTGGTATACCTGGACGACATTATTGTCTTCGGGAAGACCTTAGAAGAACACGAGGAGAGGCTGCTGAAGGTGATAGATCGTCTTGGTCAAGAAGGGTTGAAGCTATCACTCGACAAGTGTAGGTTTTGTCACACCTCGGAGACCTACGTGGGACACATCGTGTCTGCCCAGGGGATTGCTACTGATCCAGCCAAGGTAGAAGCTGTGGTGAACTGGCCACGTCCCGATAATGTCACGGAACTGCGGTCCTTCCTCGGTTTCTGTGGGTATTACCGTCGGTTCGTGGAAGGGTACTCTAGTCGAGCTAAACCCCTGAACAATTTGATGAAGATATACCCTGAAGATACTGGGAGAAAGGCCACGTCGGCCCGTCAACCGTTTGGCGATAAGTGGACGCCTGAGTGTGAACGGGCCTTCCTGAACTTGAAGAAAAGTCTGACTGAAGCACCAGTGCTGGCCTATGCTGATCCAGAACAACCGTATGTCCTGCATGTGGATGCCAGCCTCAATGGGCTGGGTGCTGTCCTGCATCAGAAGCACCCCGAAGGTCTTCGGCCTGTAGCCTACGTCAGCCGCAGTCTGACACCCAGTGAGCAGAGATACCCCGTCCACAAGTTGGAGTTTCTGGCTCTCAAGTGAGCGATAACCGAGAAGCTTCACGATTACTTGTACGGTGTCACCTTCGAAGTAAGGACGGATAACAATCCCCTCACGTACATCAATACGTCGGCCAAATTAGATGCAGCCGGCCACAGATGGCAGGCCGCCCTCAGTAACTACCGCTTCTCCCTGAAGTATAAGCCGGGGCCATTGAATATTGGGGCGGACGCCCTCTCCCGAAGGCCAGGACTACTCGCTACCCCCGATGACGAGGAATGGGAAGAACTTCCCGGCCCCGGAGTGCGGGCTATGTGTAAAACTGCAGCCATAGTTAATGACCAAGTGGCCTTCTCCGAGTTACGAGTGGCTGACTCCTTGGGATGCCAGTCGCAGGCTGTCCCTGCCGCCTACTGCGACCCAAAAGGGATGCACCTCACGCATGACAAGGTGTTCCGGTGGAAAGATCTGGTAGACTACCAAATTCGAGATCCGGTCGCTAGTATCATCAGGCACGCCGTTGAAAAGAGGAACCCAGCCCTTCTGAAACGTGCGCCCAATGACTTGGTGGCATTGCTCATGCGAGAATGGGACAAATTTGAAATAGACAATGGCTTGCTCTATCGGGTGGTGCAATACCACAATCACCCGGATAGGAGACAACTAGTTCTACCTAAGAACTTACAATACCTGGTGTTGAAGTCCTTGCACGATGAACATGGGCATCTCGGTGTAGAGAAGACTTTTGGGCTAGTCCGAGACCGGTTCTTCTGGCCAAGATGCGGGAAGCGGTGGAACAACACTGCCGCCGTTGTGTCCGGTGTGTTCAACGCAAGACGTTGCCTACCAGAGCAGCTCCCATGGCCCATCTGAAGAGTTCTGGTCCAATGGACTTGGTGTGTATGGACTTTTTATGTATCGAACCTGATAGCCGAGGTATCGGTAACGTGCTGGTCATCACGGACCATTACACCCGATATGCCCAGGCCTTCCCCACCAAAGACCAGAAGGCTATCACGGTCGCGAAAGTGCTATGGGAAAAGTTCTTCGTTCATTACGGTCTTCCAAACCGACTCCACTCTGACCAAGGGCGATATTTTGAGAGTACTCTGATCCGAGAATTACTTAAAATGCTGAACGTCGCCAAATCCCGGACGACTCCGTACCACCCCGAAGGAGATGCTTTGCCTGAACGATTCAACAGGACCCTGTTGGACATGCTTGGAACTCTGAAGGGAACGCAGAAAACAGAATGGAGTCATCACGTAGAAACGTTGGTACACGCGTACAACTGTACTCGCCATGAGTCCACTGGGTTCTCCCCGTACTTCCTCATGTTTGGGCGGGAGTCAAGACTCCCCGTGGATGTGCGTCTTCGAGTCTCAACGGATGGGATACACAATGCTACCCATTTCAAGTATGTGCAAAGGCTAAAGGACAGTTTGCAGCGAGCTTACCAACAGGCTGAGAAGTCTACAGCTAAACTGAATGCTGGCAATAAGAGACGATACGACAACAAAGTCAAGTATCGAGAGTTACGTCCTGGGGACGCTGTGTTACTTCGTAATTTGGGAGTCCCCGGAAAACATAAACTGGCAGACCGATGGAGAGATGGTGTATATGAGGTAGAGTAACAGATGCCCGGCCTCCCGGTCTATCGCATCAAAGACACAGACGGCCGGGTAAAGGTTTGGCATCGTAATCACCTTCTCCCTATCCCCCAAGTGGGAGACGAAGAAGAAGAAATACAGGCCACACCGCTCAACGGTGAGTCCGATCTATCAGAAGTGGGTCAAGAGACTGTAAATAACGAGACCCACTCTGAAACTCCTGAAGACCCTATGGAGGGACCCTCTCAAAGGGACTATTCCACAGAAGGGGCATCTCCCGGAGGAGCTACGGGTAAGGGGCCCCGTAGGCCAATGCCTACTAAGGTGGCACCAACAGGCCAGCCTTTGGATCCACAGAGCCCGTGCTTTGTGCCTAACAGAGACTGTTCAGAGACATTTCTCCCCTCAAGGGAAGAGGCTGAGCCTCAGGACTGTACTTATTACTCTCCAGAGGGAGTTGCTGAAGAACAACTCCGTAGGAGCCAAAGGGGCAGGTACCCTCCAACTCGGGTAACCTATGATCAAATGGGGGCACCCCATTATGAGGCTCAGCAGTGGTCTCGGAGCAAAATCCAATCCGTGATTGTGATGCTCACAGAATTGTGTAACCTTGTTTAAAGTTGATGCAATGTGCTAAGTTGTATTCGTACCAGATGCATTTTTATTATATAACGTTTGTGTATGTTGTGTAAGTTATGTGGTCCAAGCGGGGACGTTGGAGTTTCACCAGGGGGAGGATGTAGCCATGTCCCCCTCGCGCACTCGCCCCCTCCTTCCCCGTTGCGAGCGCGCGGTGTTGCTGTGCGGCCGGTTGCCATGGTGGGATCGGGCGGTTGCCGTGGACGCGATCGGGCCGGTTGCCGAGGCCGCGATCGCGTCGTTAGGGTCCCGGCGGCTAGCGGAGCAGGGCGCCGCCATGACAGTTAGTTCGCGCATGCGCATGAGGCCAGCTAGCGCGGGAGGCCCCAGATAGCTCGCGCATGCGCGAGAATAGACGGCCAGCCCCCAGGGTGCATAGGGGCAGAGACACCTGACGCCAGGGAGCCAATGGGGCTAAGGGATTTGCCCGGGAAAGAGAGATACTTTTCGCGGGGTTTTGCAGTGAGACAGGCACTCAGGATCCGGACCAGTTAGGGGTAAGAGGTGGGTGCAGGGGTCAGTGACCCTCTGCATAGGCCAGCAGCCCCCAAGGTCCCAGTTAGGTCCTGAGCCACCTAATAGCTTGTGGAGCTTAGGGACAGGCCCTAGATAGGGACACTGCCCCATTATTTGGTCAAGTAGTCAGGGACACAGTGCTGAAGCCGTGCGGCCCTGCGAGGTGGGTTCTGGGCTCAGAACACCACCAAAGACCCTAAGACTAGGAGAGACATTGTTCGCGCTGGACTTTCAACCCACGCGGTGTGGAGGACAACGTCAGATCGTGCGGATTGATATCGCGGTACCCGTGGCTGGAGCCCGGGCAGGTAACCTGCAACTCACGTGCACCAACCAGGCCTATCACCAAACATAGTGGCTGCGCAGTCACACACACATATGCACAGTGGTATTTGACTCTGGGAGTACGAGACATTTGGGTGGGGGTTACTGGACACAGGGTGGGGTCACATTGTGGGTGGTAGCGTCCGCCGTGACGCCTAGAGGTGGTAGCGTCCGCCGTGACGCCTAGAGGTGGTAGCGTCCGCCGTGACGCCTAGAGGTGGTAGCGTCCGCCGTGACGCCTAGAGGTGGTAGCGTCCGCCGTGACGCCTAGTGTGGTTAGTGTCCGCCGTGACACCCAGTGTGGTTAGCGCCCGCCGTGGCGCAGGATGATGTTATGATGTTATTGTATGATATATGTAGATATAGTTGGTTATGCAGTAAAGCCAGTCCTGTTTTACATTCGTTCGCTTTGTGTGGTTGTTTCCTGTGAGGGCCTCCTCCCACTCCGTTGGGATCCCTCCCAGGTGGAGGCGTTGCACCTAGAGATGTATAGGATGTATGTACCCCAGGTTCCCCGTGGCGGAAGCTCAGCCCTCCTGTGAGCCAACAGGTAATGCACCACACCTGCGTAACCTTGCATGTTTCTACACCTCCACAGTATTATCTGCGAGTGGGTGGGGGAATACCCGTTACACATCCATAACCCAATCTTGGGAAGGGTGACAACTGAACTACTTGCCGTGTAGTCAGACAGGGCAACTATGTTGCTTGCACAAACTTTACACCACTCCCTGCTTTAGGAGACAGCATATAGCAGGACAATGTGTTGCTGGACCCTTTGTAGCACAAGGGTTGTGGATGCCCTTTGCCACTTATAGATGCTGACCCTTAATGCCAGGACTTGATGATCTTTAACCACTGCACAAATTCACACGTACTAATACACTGACAGATACACTAATGCATAAACATTTACAGTAGAAATGTGCAAACTTTTTGGGACACAAAATGTGGAAAACCATCCAAGATTAGCCAAAATCATTTGCCCAGTCATATGACCCTGTTGTTCAAGGACACAGATCCAATGTGCATGTCAAATTGGTCATGTGGACGATTTAAAAAAAAAAAATTAAAACATTGTCAAGAATGCCCAAATTTCATAACATTTGGAAAGCTGTAGAAAATGGGCAATATTTTGCACTATTTTTCATTAAAAAACACTGCATGACATTTCCACAGAAGTCACACAAAGCTATTTAGAACTAAGGCACAGAACCACAAAGCTCTGTTAACCTAAATTAACATCACGTTATTGTAACATTACTCGTCTCTGAACAGGAAGAGGACCTGCAGTGCTGAGGTAGGGGTATAAGATCACCGACCAGAGCCAAGGCTCAGAGTCCTGTTAGAGTAGTCGTGATCCAGGCAGAGGTCAAGGCAGGCGGCAGAAGTCAAGGCAGGCGGCATAGGTGCAAATCCTGACATATATACTGCACAAATACTGTATAATAACCTTTCCCTTGACAGCTAACCTAAAGTATCAGTACCTGAAAACTTCACCCAAACTATTACACCTTCCCACAAAATCCGCTTTACCACACACTAACCAATCCCGATCATTATATTCCTTAAAGGTGAGATATTTTACGACAGGTATGTAATTATTAATGAGTGTTTAGTAATACACGTGCTCTATTTGTCATTCTACGAACAAAAGCAACGAATGCACATACATTGGAATAAGTACTAGCATGTTGGAAGTATTTATTTATAAAATATATTTTACCAGGAAGTAATACATTGAGAGTTACCTCTCGTTTTCAACTATGTCCTGGATACAAAGTTATGATGACAAATACATGGTTACAAATACATGGTTACATTACGTGAGCAGGTTTATACATTATATACAAGACGTTGCATGCACAGTTAGAGATTATATATATTATACAGTAGGCGTATGTAACAGTTACAGACCAGGTTAAAATGTGAGACAGCTTTAGTTGTGAAAGAACTTAGACTGGTGGTGGCTGTGAGAGTCTCCGGTAGACTGTTCCAGTTGTGGGGTGCATGGTAGGAGAAGAAGGAGCAGCCGCATAATTTGTTGCGCACTAGAGTTTACTCCCAGTGCCACATGATGACAATCATGATGTATAGAAAACAACTCTTGCTACTGTATATACACACACATCACAACGCGTTATACTACTGTATGCGACATGCATTAACACACTATAGACGTGAAAAGTGCACCAGGCGTGCAATAAAGTCTGCTACATCTGTACAGTATGTGATTGCCAATATGACTGGATTGAACAGTGATATCCTTGTCATTCCCTTAAAGGAAATTGGTTAAGCCATACAGGTTTTCTTAATATTTAACAGTAACAAAAAACAAAAACTGGTTTTGCTTTTCTTGTAATAAATACATTTAACTCCCTGTTTTTTTGTTTCTAAATGGAGATTCCTTCTTGCCATGACACTGTACTTTACTGCTTTATATACAGTACCAAAATTAACATCTGATTTCTTTTTCTTAACAGAACTTTGCAGCACTCTGCCTGCAGGCTTCAGGAAGAGACCCTTAGGCCTGGGTCCTGCTGCTTCCGACGGCAGCGTCACTCACCGGACATGAGTTCCTCCCGAGCCGGCCCCAGTCCCTCCTCCCTGCAGGGCTCGCTACACGCTGTGACGCGTCAGCCGCCAGGGGATGCAAGAGAATTGTAATCCCGAGCGGCATCACGTGGTGTGGCTGTGAGCCAATGAGGAGAGGAGGAGGGGAGGAGGAGGGGAGCGTGGAGGCTTCGGGGAGCGGGGAGGAGAGGGGAGAGGAAAGCAGCGATTTGTCTTCTGCAGCACCAAGGGAGCCCCCCCCGCTCCCTCCCACAGACTCTCTCCTGTGTGAGCCGAGTCACACTCCGGCACAGTGTGATGGCCCCGCCCCCCGACGTCATTGCCGCGCCCACCCGACCCATTTTGGCCACGCCCCACCTCCCGCTCCCTACAGACCGCAGATAGCGGTCAAGTGCCTCTCCACGCACCGCCTGTCTGCAGTGCGGGCACGTGGTCTGAGGCAGCGGGGCCTTAGCCTTATTCTTTTTCGCAAAAAAGCGTGTTAAATAAAAAAAATCTAAACCTTTTTGTTATCTTTAGCACCTTGTTTGGGTAACACTAGCAGTATATTAGTGCAAGACTAATATAACAATATATATTGAAACATATTTAGCACTAACTGCACCATAGTGATCAGCTAGTCCTTGCTTGCCCAAACGCCAGCTAGTTATAACGACTGTAATTCCACAAAACATTGTACAGTAGTTGAGAGCAGTGGGGCACATTTAGCCGTGGGTTAAGTTTAAAGCAAAATGCTGTGAGGCTCTTAAGTAAACAAACTGGATGCAACTGGTTGATACCTTGCCTTGTAAAGTTGGACATGCCTTGGGACAGAGCAGTGGGGTATAGTGAGCCGCAGATATACCTTTAAGCAAACAAAGCAAACCGCGGTGGAGGTCCATAGAGAGTCCAGAGGGAAACAGGCAGAAGGGGTAAACAGGTGAACTAAAACCAGGACAGGAGGCAGACAGAAAAATAGTAGGACGGGCCAATGAACTGGGCAGGAACAAACAGCAAGGTGGAACCATAGACAGTGCAGCATACTGGGCAAGAGTAGTCAAGAACCAAGTCCATCAGGAATCAGGAATACAAGAGTTCAGAAAATACGAAGCCCATCAGAAGGAGCGCAACGCAACCTATTCCAGCTGGTACGGCTGTTGAGAAGCCCAGAGATGGTGGCTTCTAATAGACAGAGGAGTCAGGTGTTGTAGCAAGCATAGCTGTCTGTTATGGGCTGCAGACAAGGAAGCAGACTTTAGTAGTTGAGTCCTGACAGTACCCCCCCCCCCTCCTTCCCTCCCCCACCTTGAGGGAGTGACACAGGCCTCAATTAGAAGACTTGAATGGAATTCATTCATTTGCTGCAGAAAATGTATTGTTTGATCATTGATTTTCGCCACATAGACTGCGAGCAAAAGTGCCTCTTAAAGCAAGATTGTCTCCTATGGATAGCAGACTTAGGGCCTATTCTAGTAGCTTCGATAACTAACTCATCAAGCTTTTTGAGCAGTTCCCGTACAATTTGGCAAGTTTGCTATTCAGAAAGCTCAGATGACCTGCAAAACTCGTATGTGAAATGCATCTCCCCGAGCAGTAGCGCTGCGGCTCAACACATGAGCAAGAGCTCAAAAACAGCTCCAATACGCATTTTTTTTATCAAATCACCTTATTCTAGTAGCTCAGATGAGAACATCGAGGCTCTCAACAAGCGAGCTACTCGCAAATGTCATCTCGCCACCCACATTGTGTCATGATGGGATTTGCGGTAAGACAGAAAAAAAACGTGTTTTTATTACATCGGATTGAAACCGGGAGTCCCCAGAGCTGCCCCGCATTATTATCAGCCCCGGAGACCCCCGGCTTCAATCCAATGCAATAAAAATACAGTTACAGGCAGCTTCATTACCTTAGCGGCTAACCACTAAGGTAATGAGGCGGTTAAATACCAGTGCCCAGTTTATTGGGGCTAGCGGGGTGGGTGAAGGTGGTATTTGGCCTGAAGTGGGTGTTTAGGTCTTGCAGGAGGGTTCCAGGAGCAGTTAGCCCCTTCATTACCTTAGAAGTTACTACTGCTAAGGTAATGAAGGGGTTAACCCCTCCCGCTACCCACCCAGTAGGCCAAATACCACCTTCATCCACACCGCTACTCCCAATAAACTTTAAAACACAATACTAGCCAATTCACCCATTGATTGCAAGTGTGGTTACCTATGCCCTCATTGGGAGAAAAGATAACCCCAATGGCAAAGAATGGGCACCATACTACCGATCCCCTCTACGATCAAACCCCCCCCACCCCTAACACATACAGTACAATAATGGGCAAAATCCCTTTTATCCAGATTTGGATAATAGCTCATTTGCCCATTAAAAAATAAAATATTGACCAGCCAGCATAAAATAAATAAAAGTTCTACTTACCCCTTCCAGGATAAAGCCCACCCTCATCACCGTCCTCCGCGTTCTTGTTGTCCGTGGGCAGAAACTTTACAATCAAAACAACAAACTAATGGCCACTAAACCCTTACTAACCTTAGCGGTTAGTAACTATAGTAATTAATGGATTAACACCCCTTGCCCCCGCTACACACCCGGGAGGCCTAACCAACCTCACTGGAGCAACTACCCCCACCCCCTCTACCCATTGATTGGCACAGTGGTAAACCATGCCCTTATAATATTACCCCTGATGAAGTAAGTCTGACACTTACGCTTTAGCTGCATTTGCTTTAAATGCTCTGAATACACCCTCCAGCTCTTTGCCAGACTACCTAGAATGTGGTATTTGCCGAACACTTAGACGTCCTGATCAATTGGTAGTCGCCTGACGGTGCTCGGTCATGACGTCAGTGTTTGCCACGAGGGTCACAGTGCAAGTCATTCTAGAGTTGTTTGAGTCTGGTAGGGGTCGGGAGTTCCCCTACAGTTGTATAGTGAAGTACCCTTCCCTTGATCGAACGGAGGTGTGCGGGATAGAGGTGGATAAGGATGAGAGCCGGTGCCTGATTCGTGGAGAGGAGATCAAATAATCCCGGATCGTTTCTACTGTGTACCGGTGTATGCTGAGCTCCTGGACCCCTGATGTACATCATAGTGGTAACATGTCCCTAACGTACTGCTTGATATTTTTCATTTAAGTGTACGTGCGATACTTACCTTACCTGCAAAGAGCTAATACAATCACATTTAATATACTGCGAGTTGTGCAGTGTTTTTTGTCTTGTTTCCTTATAATATGGCCATGGTTTGCCACTATAGCAATGAATGGGCAAGCTACAAATAAAAAAAAGCACTGGATAAAATAAATGACATTGTAATATAAAAAAATGCCAATAAACTAATTTATTACACAGTGGTACACCATGCTCATATAATATGGCCATGGTTTGCCACTGTTGTAATGAATGGGCAAGCTAAAAAAAAACACGACATTTAAATAAAACAAGCATTTCACAATAAAGCCTTTCTGTATGTGCTGGGGGAGGAGGAGGGGGCAGAAGAGGTGGATAGTAGGGTTGTTGTATTTTAATGTTTCTTGGGGGTAGAGGGATTGGGTGAAGTGGGTAGTTGCCCCAGGGTTGGTAGTTAGGCCTCCCGGGTGGGTAGCGGGAGTGGTTAACCCTTCATTACCATAGCAGTTACCACAGCTATGATAGTGATGGGGTTAACTCCTCCCGCAACCTTCCTGGCAGGCATAACCACCCACCCTGGGGGAACTACCCCCTTCACCCACCCCCTGTACCACCAAGAAACCACATACTCAGGTTTAACAAACACTTCATTTTCCTGCCTTTTAAACCCTTGCTTCTCTAAGGTGGGCTCGTTAATAGCCCTGCCTTCCTCGAGACAGGGATTAACTATTAACTATTACCTGGCCGACACCTAACAGCTCTATCTGCTGGTAATAGACTTTCCCCTATTACACTAACAAAGAATTAAATATATACTTTAAAAAATCCAGTGAAAGTTTGTAGAGTATTTTAGAGTTGCATTTATCATGGTTTACATAAAAAATAAATAAGCATAAATTAGTAAACTAGTTTGACAATATAAATATTTTGAGAGGTTAAATCTGTATATATAAGACTGAAAAAATGTTTGTGTGTGTATTTGTGCCCCCAGCTCATTGGCCCGCTGGGTGGGCTGACGTCACAGCAGGGCATGACAGTCACACCACCCACACCCGGCCGCCGCGCCAAACCTCAACCTGCCGCCCCTCACACCCTCCAGCACCAGCGGCACGCCGCCTCATCTCAACCCGCCGCCCCTCACACCCTACACCCTCCTGCCTCACATCGCCGCCGGCTCCTGCATCACCCGCTGCCTCCTGCCTCACCCGCTGCCTCCCGCCTCACCCGCGGGAGCGCCGGGGACATGAGCGCCAGCTCCCGCATCAAGCCGCATCCGCACTGCCTCCCCACTCACCAACTCACCCGTGGGAGTGCCGGGAATGGAGGGGGGGGAATGACCGGCGGCTCCGGCATCACCCGCCTCCCAAATCACCGCCTCACCCGTGGGAGCGCTGGGGACGGAGGGGGGGGGGACAAGCGGCTGCTCCTGCGGCTCCGGCATCACCCGCCTCCCCACTCACCACATCACCCACGGGAGCGCCGGGGACTGGGGTAGGGGGGAGCACGAATGCCAGGGACGGGTGGGGGAGATGAGTGCCAGGGACAGAAACGAGGACCGGGAGGTCATGCAGGGGGGGGGGACTGTGATGTCAGGTACAGGGAGGGGACAATGATGTGGGGTACAGGGGGGAAACTGATGTGAGGTGCAGGGGGGGAGTGTGCTGTGGGGTGCAGGGGGGAGAGACTGATGTGAGGTGCAGGGGGAGAGACTGATGTGAGGTGCAGGGGGGGAGAGTGATGTGGGGGCAGGGGGGGTGGATAGTGATTTGGGGTGCAGGTGGGGAACTTATGCGGGGTGCAGGGAGGGGAGACCGCAGCTGTGAAGGAGGGGGGGGGCGGAGCTGTGAAGAGGGGAGGGGAGGTGTGAAGGGAGGGGGGAACCCACCTGTCAAGGAGGGTAAATCCCGGGCAACGTCGGGTATATCAGCTAGTATATCCTATTTTTATATTCATGTTCTTATACTACTCCAGGAACATTTTCCAGATATTTAATGACTTCCATTGGAGGTTTGTGTGTCATGAAGATCTTTGCAGGCGAGAACATGAACTGTATTCTGGATGATATTGGTAACTAGTATAGGGACTTGCTCTAGGAAGAACAGGGTGTGTGAGAAAAACAACCCTGGCAGCATTTTGGAGAGACTGGAATGTGTGGGATGAATGACATGGAGGATTAAATTATAACTCGAATCAACAGGAATATTACAATAAGAGTAGGGATGCTAGAGAAGAAAAAGTAAGGGAGCCAAGCAACAAAGGTATCAAGAAACTTATCAAGGAAAGAACGCATGCCAAAACTCATCAAAGCGTAATGTGGGGTACCACGCCTGTTCTGTTGATTTCTGTCATTCAAGTTAATGGCAGTAACTGCCAGATCATGCTCAATACCCTGCATTGCACTTTGATGACTTACCGTCACAGAGAGATGATGGAGACGAGAGAATTAAAGTCTGAGTTTGGAAAGATGAAAACAGAGGACCTGGGGAGTAAGAACAGAAATGTGCATGTAACGGTGTTTCTGGACCCCACCCAATCTCACATTGGCCCCTGTGGTCTAACTGGTCCCCATTACATGTCTGTATGTTGTGGTGCACCTGCTGGCTTACAGGACTCCTGAGTCTCCCCCTGGGTTGGTATGGGGATATCAGCAAGACAGGCATCTGAGGTAGTGGGGATTGAGTCCTACTCACATCTGAGCAGCGACTCCACCTCATCAGGATCTCTGCGGCCGCAGGAGGATGTATCTGATGACGACCTCCTCTGTGGTGCCTCCTTCTGTGCAATGACTTCACTCACACAGCAAGGGTTTGGTGAACTTGGGCATCTTTATTATCATCATAGGCAGGCTGCCCCTCACAGCGGTCGTCCTAGCCGCTCATTCCTTTGCTGTACATCCCTTCAGAAAGTTCTTCCCTCCCAATGGAGTTGGGTCACCTCTCCCCTCAGGGAGATCACCACCTGCGTCAGGTCCCTGATCACAGTGCAGATACTATTGATTATATCTGACAGCCTCAACTGCTGCAGACCTCCAGAACTGGACCATCACAGATCCCTTGAACTTGAACTCAATCCACTACAAAGTACACTTGATTAACACACTCCAACAACTACTAACTTTAGGCAGTACTGTGTCTTATATAGACTCAGAAAACAGCCACACCTCGTGTCACTAATAGTGGACACAGAGCATGTTACCACTCCCCTTGTGTACATATGACACCTCACCAAGGTGTGAGGGCAAACCTCCATAATTGATGCTGGCAATCCTGCATACTTACCAGGTTTTACTGCCAGCATGAGGAAGAACTGTATACCATTTTTATACATGGTTACATGCATAAGAAGGACGGAGGATGCCCCCTACTCCACCATGTCTGTTATTTGACCTGAAGGTGGGGATAAAGCCACCACAGGATAGTGCAGAAGGAAATGAGGGTGAGTACCAGTGAAGATGAGTTTTGTTTTTGTGATTTACTAAAAAGTTGAGTGCATCAGAAAGAGTCCACAAATTGTATTTTATTAAAATAATAAACAAGTAATTATTACCACTTTACAGAAGTAGGCGGTGACCAAAGATAGAAGAGAAGGGCCTGTTGGTACTTCTGGGAGCCTGTGGTGGAACGCATATATTTAACTCAATGGGTTTATGGGCCAAGCCAGGAAAACTCTAGCAATGTCCTCATTTATTTTACGGAACATGATCTTAAATATTAATATTGTTTAACATGTTTGTGCTTATTTTGCACATGTATTAATACATTTCCAAAAGAAGTATACGTTAGCGTGTTTAAAAATATGTTATAGTAAAGAGCTAGCAAACTAATTACATCATTGCAACATTCTGCGAAACCTTTTGTACTGTGTAACACAGAAATGCAAGAATTAGACTGTAAATCAATCTTACTTCAATTATGTAGCCCTTTTAAATTGCCTGAGGTGGATCAGGGAGGGTCTGATCTCATGGGATTGCATGTATTCATAGAAAGACATGGATATGAACCTTGTAAGGTCAATCGGGGGACAGAAACAATGCCAGTGCCCTGGTACCTTCGTTGTTATAGCAATTCACATGGATCAAACTGCAAATGAGCAATGCCACTCCCTCCCAAACCATCTTGTTTCTTTGTATAAGAGACATATCAATCTCATATCCGATTGAAAACAAAATCTGTTTTTTCCAGGGCTAGCTGTGTTATTTTATTCTGAACTTCCCAAGTGACAGAATCTGTAAATATAAAAAGAAAAAGTCATCGTATCATCTCCCATTCATTGTTTCACAATTAGAAAGAGTGTGTGGCCCTCTTTGGTAATTTTTCCAAATCAAAGCATGCCACCATCTAATCAACACCCCAAGCCTGCTGTCCAGGGGTCAACTTCACTCAGATCTCTATCATTGTTCACATTCAGTACCTCACTAAGTTCTACACCACGGTGGTGTCCCTCTCTCTCTCCTTCTCTGGACACATAGGGAAATCTGAATTATGAGTCGTGCCTACCCAAGAACTGACAATAAAAACACCGCAAATGGTTTGTCCTTATTCAGTTTTAAAGTGATCACGAGGAAACTTTGATTTGGACTATCAGTGGCGGATTTTAAGATCCGCCGCCCCTAGGCACTTACATGTGGCGGCTGCCCACTTGTTGCCGCCCTCCTTTCCGAATCGCACCATCTAATGACGCAGCGGACGTCACCAAGGGAACGTCACATGGAGTCGTGTTGCCATGTAAAGCGACGTCACGTTGTAATAGCAACGAGGCACCATGTGATGTCACGTTGGTGGCGTCCGCGGCGTCATTTGATGCTGCGATTCGGAAGGAGAAAGGTCTGGGGCCCTTGGGCTACAGCCCAGTTAGTGTATGCCTTAAGATTCCACTGCCCACAGACGGATCAAACGTGCGCCAATGCCACATTAAATGATGGCGCAGTCGTATCATTTTGATACTGTGCATTACTATTTGTTTCAATGGGGCCGCATCATATCTAGAAATATAGTGGCAGCTTAGAAGTGTTGTGTCAACCGGAGTGGTACTGTTGGCTACATCTTTACATTAATACTTGCTAATCTTATGACAACACAGAAAATGAAACAGCGCCTAATTATGTAACATATATAAAAGCTCTTCGCTGAACCCTGATATGATATCAAATGTCACAGTACATCTGTGAAGGATATGCCCATAAGATCAATGATACATAATAACAATAACCTATAATTCAATGGGTACAATGACCTAAATAGTAATACTTCTGCCAATAAACATGTGCTAATCTAAAACAAAATAAACAAAACAATAAAAATGAACAGTTCAAAATACAAAGAGTATAAAAATCAATAAAAATTATAAAGAAAACAGTCCCAGTAACACAGTCCCAGTAACACAGTACTCCGGATTCTTTGCAGCCTGGATAGAGGAATCAATTGGAAGAAACAAAAAAGATTTTACAAATTCTAAAATTTAATAGAGCTAGACAGATAAAAAGTGCTCACTCACAAGCAACGCCTGTAATCAGGCAGTTTTTGAGACAATCTCAAGCTCCATCTCAGCAAAGGAATCCATGCAGCTACTGCTGTGTTATCCGGCACTCCACGCTGACCACAACCGGATGTGGAATGTATAAGCCGTGACGCCTCCAATTCGGCTCCCCCGGCAACAAAACTCCTCCACAATGTTTCCCGGCTTACGTTGGTACACGCTTGTGTCCTCTACTCTCTCGGCTCCCTGATCCCCTGAAGTCATTCAGACGAAACGCATAGGGTGCCATTTGTGTGTGTAAGTGCCACCTTATTGAGTGCAAGCTGAGAGGCAGAGTGCTGAGAGAGCAGAGGATATAAGCCGCAAGTACCAGCGTGTACCAACGTGAGCCGGGAAACATTGTGGAGGAGTTTTGTTGCCGGAGGATCCGAATTGCAGGCGACACAGTTAATACATTCCACATACGGTTACGGTCAGCGTGGAGTGCCGGATAGGACATCTGTAGCCATGTGGATTCCTTTGCTGAGACAGAGCTTGAGATTGTCTCAAAAACTGCCTGATCGCTGGCGTCGCTTGTGTGTGAGCACTTTTTATCTCTCCAGTCCTATTAAATTGTTATACTTTAATACACTAGGAGTGCACCTGTTCTTTTTTGTTTCTACTCACTAATCTTAGTTCACTTACACTAATAATTTGTTATATAAGGATATAACCCATTTAGTGAGCGCCTTTAATACATATTATCTGTAGGTGCCCGGGCAGGAAATTCTAGTACGCATTCAGTGCCACGGTGAATGAATAAATGAATAAATACAGGACAAACGTGCTACAGTATGTATGTATGTATATCTTTATTTATATAGCACCATTAATGTACATAGCGCTTCACAGCAGTAATACACGTGACAATCATATAAATAGCAAATAATACAAATAACAGATCATGGGAATAAGGGCTTCATACATAAAAGTAACATTTAGGAAAAGGGGTCCCTGCTCTGAAGAGCTTACAATCTAATTAAGTATACACTATAAAGTATACCTTTTTAAAACAGTGAAAATGTTTTTCATTAATATATAGGGTGACCAGATTTTGAAAATAAAAAACCGGGACACATTTTTTTTTTTTACATAACAGTTTATTTATTGTAGTACACTTATACTTTACTACCATTAGTCCTTGTTACGTGCGTGTGTGCGCGTGCGTCGGATGACCTCACTAATCGAAAAAAAACAAGAAAAAAAACAGATGTGAATGATTCTGAACCCATTAACCAGTGTCAGGATGCCCCCTCTTCACAATTTCTAAAGCAGCAATCCCGTCTGGGATCTTACCTGATCCGCAGTCTCTCAAGGTACTATACTGGAGGGGAGGTGTTCCCTACCTGTCTTCCGATGTCTCCCGCGTGAAACTTGAGTCAGATCTGGAAGAAAGAAGGGTAGGTTACTTCAATGTAGGTATACGGCAGTTAAGATAAGACATAGAGGGTGAGGGAGACGGAGAGAGGGAGACAGGGGGAGAGAGAGAGAGGGAGACAGGGAGAGAGAGAGAGAGGGAGACAGGGGGAGAGAGAGAGAGGGAGACAGGGGGAGAGAGGGAGACAGGGGGAGAGACGGGGAGAGAGAGGGAGACAGGGGGAGAGAGAGGGAGACAGGGGGAGAGAGAGGGAGAGAGAGAGGGAGACAGGGGGAGAGAGAGAGAGAGGGAGAGGGGGAGAGAGAGAGAGAGGGAGACGGGGAGAGAGAGAGAGAGAGGGAGACAGGGGGAGAGAGAGAGAGAGGGAGACAGGGGGAGAGAGAGGAAGACGGGGAGAGAGAGAGAGAGAGAGAGGGAGACAGGGGGAGAGAGAGAGAGAGGGAGACAGGGGGAGAGAGAGAGAGGGAGACAGGGGGAGAGAGGGAGACAGGGGGAGAGAGAGAGAGAGAGGGAGACAGGGGGAGAGAGAGAGAGAGAGAGAGAGGAAGACAGGGGGAGAGAGAGAGGGAGACAGGGGGAGAGAGAGAGAGGGAGACAGGGGGAGAGAGAGAGAGGGAGACAGGGGGAGAGAGAGAGAGTGAGACAGGGGGAGACGGGGAGAGAGAGGGAGACAGGGGGAGACGGGGAGAGAGAGGGAGACAGGGGGAGAGAGAGAGAGAGACAGGGGGGGAGAGAGAGAGAGAGAGACAGGGGGAGAGAGAGAGAGAGAGAGAGACAGGGAGAGAGAGAGAGAGGGAGACAGGGGGAGAGAGAGAGAGGGAGACAGGGGGAGAGAGAGAGAGGGAGACAGGGGGAGAGAGAGGGAGGGAGACAGGGGGAGAGAGAGAGAGGGAGACAGGGGGAGAGAGAGAGGGAGACAGGGGGAGAGAGAGAGGGAGACAGGGGGAGAGAGGGAGACAGGGGGAGAGAGAGAGACAGGGGGAGAGAGAGAGAGAGAGACAGGGAGGGAGAGAGAGACAGGGAGGGAGAGAGAGACAGGGAGGGAGAGAGAGAGGGAGACAGGGGGAGAGAGAGAGGGAGACAGGGGGAGAGAGAGAGAGAGAGAGAGAGAGGGAGACAGGGGGAGAGAGAGAGGGAGACAGGGGGAGATGGGGAGAGAGAGGGAGACAGGGGGAGAGAGAGAGACAGGGGGAGAGAGAGAGAGAGAGACAGGGGGAGAGAGAGAGAGAGAGACAGGGAGGGAGAGAGAGAGAGACAGGGAGGGAGAGAGAGAGGGAGACAGGGGGAGAGAGAGAGAGGGAGACAGGGGGAGAGAGAGAGAGGGAGACAGGGGGAGAGAGAGAGAGGGAGACCGGGGGAGAGAGAGACAGGGAGAGAGAGAGAGAGAGAGGGAGACAGGGGGGAGAGAGAGAGAGAGACAGGGGGAGAGAGAGAGAGAGAGAGAGAGAGGGAGACAGGGGGAGAGAGAGAGAGCGAGGGAGACAGGGGGAGAGAGAGAGAGAGAGAGGGAGACAGGGGGAGAGAGAGAGGGAGACAGGGGGAGAGAGAGAGAGAGAGGGAGACGGGGAGAGAGGGAGACAGGGGGAGAGAGAGAGACAGGGGGAGAGAGAGAGAGAGAGAGAGAGAGGAGAGAGAGAGAGAGAGGGAGGGAGAGAGAGAGGGAGACAGGGGGAGAGAGAGGGAGACAGGGGAGAGAGAGAGGAAGACAGGGGGAGAGAGAGAGAGGGAGACAGGGGGAGAGAGAGAGAGAGGGAGACAGGGGGAGAGAGAGAGGGAGACCGGGGGAGAGAGAGAGAGGGAGACAGGGGGAGAGAGAGAGAGAGAGAGGGAGACAGGGGGAGAGAGAGAGAGAGAGAGAGAGAGAGAGAGAGAGAGACAGGGGGAGAGAGAGAGACGGGGGGAGAAAGAGAGAGGGAGACAGGGAGAGAGAGAGAGAGAGAGAGAGAGAGAGAGAGAGAGAGAGAGAGAGAGAGGGAGACAGGGGGAGAGAGAGACAGGGAGAGAGAGAGAGAGAGATGGGGGAGAGACAGGGAGGGAGAGACAGGGAGAGAGGGAAAGGGAGAGACAGGGAGGGAGGGAAAGGGAGAGGGAGGGAGGGAAAGGGAGAGACAGGGAGGGAGGGAGGGAGAGAGAGAGACAGGGAGGGAGAGAGAGAGAGAGAGAGAGAGAGAGAGAGAGAGACAGGGGGAGAGAGGGAGACAGGGGGAGAGAGGGAGACAGGGGGAGAGAGGGAGACAGGGGGAGAGAGGGAGACAGGGGGAGAGAGGGAGACAGGGGGAGAGAGAGAGAGGGAGACAGGGGGAGAGAGAGGCAGGGGAGACAGGGGGAGAGAGAGACAGGGGGAGACGGGGGGAGACAGGGAGGGAGGGAGAGGGAGAAACAGGGAGGGAGAGGGAGAAACAGGGAGGGAGGGAGAGGGAGAGACAAGGAGGGAGGGGGAGGGAGAGACAGGGAGGGAGGGAGAGGGAGAGACAGGGAGGGAGGGAGAGGGAGAGACAGGGAGGGAGGGAGATGGAGAGACAGGGAGGGAGGGAGAGACAGGGAGGGAGGGAGGGAGGGAGGGAGAGACAGTGAGGGAGAGGGAGAGACAGGGAGGGAGAGGGAGAGACAGGGAGGGAGAGGGAGAGACAGGGAGGGAGAGGGAGAGACAGGGAGGGAGAGGGAGAGACAGGGAGGGAGGGAGAGACAGGGAGTGACAGGGAGGGAGGGACAGGGAGGGAGAGACAGGGAGGGAGAGACGGGGAGGGAGAGACGGGGAGGGGAGAGACACGGAGGGAGAGACAGGGAGGGAGAGACAGGGAGGGGAGAGACAGAGAGGGAGAGACAGGGAGGGAGATACAGGGAGGGAGAGACGGGGAGGGGAGAGAAAGGGAGGGGGAGAGAGAGAGGGAGAGACAGGGAGGGTTAGGGAGACACACACCCACTGATACACACACCCACCCAACCCACTGATACACACACCCACCCCCACCCACTGATACCAACACCCACCCACTCATACTCACACCCACCCACTGACACCCACTGATACACACCCACCCACTGATACACACCCACCCACTCATTCTCACACCCACCACTGACACCCACTGATACACACCCACCCACTGATACACACCCACCCAACCCACTGATACACACACCCCCACCCACTGATACCCACATCCACCGATACACACCTACACACCCACTGATACACACACACTGATACACACACACATGCACTGATACACACACACACACACACACACACACTGATACACACACCCCCCCACACACCCACACACACCCACTGATACACACACACACCCACTGATACACACACACACACACACTGATACACACACACACACACACTGATACACACACACACACCCATTGATACACACACACACACCCATTGATACACACACACACACACACCCACTGATACACACACACACACCCACTGATACACACACACACTGATACAAACACACACCCACTGATACACACACACACACACCCACTGATACACACACACACCCACACACCCACTGATACACACCCACACACCCCCTGATACACACCACACACCCCCTGATACACACACACACTGATACAAACACACACCCACTGATACACACACACACACATACCCACTGATACACACACACCCACCCACTGATACACACACACACACACACACACACTGATACACACACACACACACACCCACTGATACACACACACACCTACACACCCACTGATACACACCCACACACCCACTGATACACACCCACACACCCCTGATACACACACACACACCCACTGATACACACACACACACACACCCACTGATACACACACACACACTGATACACACACACACACACCCACTGATACACACACACACACACACTGATACACACACACACCCACTGATACACACACACACCCACTGATACACACACACCCACTGATACACACACACACACCCACTGATACACACACACACCCACTGATACACACACCCACTGATACACACACACACACCCACTGATACACACACACACACACCGACACACACACACACACACACCCACTGATACACACACACACCCACTGATACACACACACCCACATACACCCCGCCAGCCCCTGCACCGCCCGCACAACGCGCAGCCACCACTGCCCGCCCCCGAGCCTATCTCCCACACCAAGTGGACGGGGGGAAGTGAGCGCCGGGGGGCAAAGGTGGGAGCGTGCCAGGGGGCAAAGGCAGGCACGCGCGCCGGGGGGCAAAGGCAGGCGCGCGCGCCGGGGGGCAAAAGCAGGCGCGCACGCCGGGGGGCAAAGGCAGGCGTGCGCGCCGGGGGGCAAGGGCAGGCACACCCCCGCTACCACCTCCTATTGCTGGCTGGGACCCGGGACAGAAGGGGGACACTCACCGCACACAGGGAAGCCGGGAGCGGGAAGGCAGTCAGTCACGTGTGCGCTTCAGAAAGTGGAAGCCCCGCCCCCGGCTTCCTCTGACATGCTGCGACCAATCCCCTGCGGGCCGGCCGGCATTCTAAGTCCCACCCCCGGCATTCTCCTGCATTCAGTCCCCCCTGCAGCATTCACACACACATAGACAATACTTACCGGCCGCCGCATTCTCCTCACCGCCGCTGCCCCGCATTACCGGGACCAAGGACAGAAACCGGGACAAAAACCGGGACAGACTTAAACCGGGACAGGCCTCAAAAAAACGGGACTGTACCGGTAAAACCGGTACGAATGGTCACCCTATTAATATATCTAGTGCTGTTCTTACTATAGTGCTAGCTGTACTAAAATATTCTTGCACTCTTGTGAATGTATGTTTGTGGGTGATAAGATATTGTATATTTATATAAGGTGCTTTTAAGGAGACCCTCTCCCCAAAACGCTGCCTGCTGATGGGATCAAGTAAGTTCATAACATGAGATCCATGGTTTTTATTAGCCACTAAGTACAGTATACTACTGTACCATAAGAGCAGAGTCCCAAATAATATACAGGGGCTCAGGTAAGTATTAAAGAAGATATGAATACAAAGAAAATGATACTCAAACTGCAGCTGGAGGAAAATATGTAAAAGTCCAGTTTGAGGAAGCTCAAGAGGAGTTTTGTTTTTGTGTTTAGCTTTGGCATTGGCTAGTGCTCATGTGCAGAATGTAATGTTACTGTCTTAAATGATTCTCAAGCTCCACCTGCTGGTCAGTAGATGAATTGCTTAAGAACTGCTGAACAGTGAAAAAGTTCCAGGTCTTTGAGGTACAGTACAGTACGTAGATCCTCAGATGTCCGTTAATTTTGTATCGTTACGTTATCGCCATTTAATGTATCGATATCCGTAAAGTGTATCAGCAAAGTGGATTTGCTTTAAGATACCCTCACCTGAAAAATAGGAAATCACTAACTTTTATAGGACATCTTGCTTACTCATATACTGTACAAATCATTTGGTAATGAGCAGGTTACCCAACAACGGAGATCCTTAGACAAATATTACTAATTACGTTCGTGTTTGCGCATGGGAAGAACACTATGATATTTAAGGGCAGGCCTCAAGTAGTTAAATACGTATCTGTATCTCTAGTTAAATTCTTAGCCCAAATTCTTTGTTAAATTCTTTGCTTAGTTAGTTAAATTCTTTGCCCAAACCATTGCAAGCTTGCAGATCACGTCAAGGTGTTCCCTCTTTTATGCAAGTCCTAACTATCTCTGCAAACATTCTCTTTACCTGTCTGATAGAGTGTAAGGGAGTAGGATAGTGCAAAAGACTTACTGGGAGCAGCAGGACTTCACCACCTGCATCTTATAGTGCTTGGAGAAATCAGAGACACTGAACCAGAACACACAGATAAGACTTTTTATAAGACTTATTGCCAGAATCACTCTACTCTTTCCGAAATCTGTCTCAGCGTCTCCCCTGCTGAAATCACTCTCCTAGCTTCCTATCAAATCTCGCACTCAATTCTCCTCCTCACTTTTAAAGCTTTACACTCTTCTGCTCCTACTTACATCTCAGCCCTAATTTCTCGCTATGCACCATCCCAACTCTTGCGTTCTGCTCAAGGATGTCTTCTCTCTACCCCCTTTGTATCTAAAGCACTCGCCCGCCTTAAACCTCTCACTAACTGCCCCGCACCTCTGGAATGACCTTCCCCTCAATACCCGACTAGCGCCCTCTCTATCCACCTTTAAGACAACCTTAAGACACACTTGCTTAAAGAAGCATATGAGTAGCACCGTGGAATATACTATACACGATACATAAAGCTTGTCCCACTGCAGACACACTTACCTGAATGCCCTCCTACTGTCTTTGTACATTCTCCCCACCAATTAGATTGTAAGCTCATCGGAGCAGGGACTCCTCTTCCGAAATTTTACTTTTATAACTGAAGCACTTATTCCCATGATCTGTTATTTGTAATATTTGTTATTTATATGATTGTCACGTGTATTACTAATGTGAAGCCCTATGTACACTAATGGCGCTATATAAATGAAGACATACATAAATACATACATATTGTTCCCTGGTCTTGGTACTGTTGTACATGTTTTTGGGTTGGTAACTAGCTTATCTGGAGGCCCAGTTAGAAAGGGCCGGAGAAATGTGTATTTTGTTTCCCTAAAGGGAATAGGTGTTTGTTTTATGATTGGTTTTGCTTATAGGGACAGTGCACCTAATGTTCAGTTGTTTATGTGGAGAATAAAACTACTCATTATAATGGTTTACCCAGAAATGCATGTGTGGACTCTTGTCTGACCTTGCCTACAGGCCGCTCCATCACAGAGGAAGAAGTGTTAATAGACTGGTCATTCATTCGTTTGCCCATTGAGAAGCATTAAAAAAATGCATTTAACAAAATAGACATTACAGTAAAATAAGAACTTAATCAAACTCTAGCCTTTTAATCTATTGATTGTCACTGCGGCTACCTAAGCACTCAATGTGGGCCTAGATAGCCATGTTAGCAATCAATAAACACCCTAAATAAATTAAGGTAATTACTTACCTCTGCCGGGATGAAGGCTGTCCTCCTCAACGGCACAAACGGATAAATCCAATAAAGGGCTTAGGCCCAACCATCAAAAAAAAGAAGAATCCTGGACCAATGGCCAACAAAAAAACAAGAATGAATTCCTACCCAATGACACAAACAAAAAAACAATCAGGTAAAATAGATCTCAGTTCATGGATCCTCAACTTGATCCAAAGCACTGGATCCTCCATTGATAGAAGAGAGGGGGTACTCTTTGTGGGGGAAGGCAGGGTGGGTGAATGGGGTACTTGCCTCGGGGAGGGTGGTTAGGCCTCCCAAGGGGGAGTGGAAAAAGGGGTTAGTGGTTAGTAACCATGGTAATGACTGGGTAATTTATTTTAATATAGTTTAGATTGATTTTAAATGTATGTTTAATGTGATACTGTTTTTTTAATACAGTACATGTTTTTATTTTTTGGGGTGATTCCCCAAATCACTATTAACCACATTTGGCTAATAGGGATATTGGGCATTAGTCTAGAGGGGGAGGAAAGTTTGTTAGAGGTTGGGGGGGAAGGGGGTACTTGCCATGGTGATGGTGGTTAGGCCCTTCGGGGGGGGTTGTTTGTGGTGGAAAAGGTTAACCCCTTACCTTAATGGTTAGCCACTAAAGAAACCTACTGCTGCTTCAATCTAAGGCAAAGAGCCATGCTAAATATAAGGGCTCTGGGTTTGGGGGGTCTGAGGATGTTGGCTCTAGATTTGGATTTCCCAGGTTCATTACCAAATATAATCAACCCTCTTATCAAATACAGAAAATCCCGAACAAGCAATGGGGGGAGGGGTCCATTGTGACCCCCTTTTGCACATTTCCTTGCCCCAAAATCTCCTGTTCTGTATAGAATAGCAAAAATCTCAAGGGGAAGAAATTCAGTTTATCCGAATGAAACGTGTAGGGTTACCTGAAGCTATCTTTCAACTACCAGCCTGTTTTATTTCTACAGCATGTGAGTGGATTGAGCTCTTTTTGCTCTATCATGTTCATTAAACTGTGTTGCACTATATTTCTCTTTCCTCTCTTTTATACTATCTTCAGAGCTCCTGCTTCCAGATTCATTATGTGATCATCACTTCAATACAACCAGTGGGAGTTTTGCGCTTTGAGTGTTTTCTGTGAAGTCTTCTGAGGGGTTGTTTAACCCCTTACGCCAGCAGCATCTCCTTTGGTGATATTAATTTGTATTTAATCACATGGTTTTATTTATTTTAGTTAGGGTTTGCACTTTAATTTTCTGTATCACACATACTGTAACAAGGATCCCAGTTGTCTTAGGGTCATGGGTCTTGAACACATTCCCTCCACAATATTGTATGGGGATAGGTTCAAGGTTCTGTGTAGGAATGAGTCTTAATGGATCTACCGTTTAACAGGGATTTAACGAATGTCTGGATACGTGCACTTTGTGCTACTTTGGTTTTCTGGTTTTGTTTTCCTTGTCCTATATATTCACTATAGTATTGTTTTTATTTTATTTTTTATTATTCCTTAATATATATAGAGCTTGGTAGATGATACTAATTATAATAATAATGTTTTTACCATGTTTTTTTTAAATATTTTTTATATATATTTGTTATACCGGTATATCATTTTTTATTTTAATTCTCCTTTTTTTCTATATTAGTTTCATATATATTTATTTATACATTTGAACATCTGAATATTTGATTTAGTTGGATATTGTTTGTATAATAATATTCATCTAATAATTATTGTTCTCACATTTTCATTACATTAAAAATGTATTATTATTGGTTTTCAGCTTAGTACATTCACAGATCTTATATTTATATTTTTCTTTTCATCATTATGTATTTTTATTATTTGTTATTAGTATAATATCTGTTCTCTCTAATTCCTTCAAATCTCTATGTGAGATCTGGATAGTTTAATCATCTATTTTTATATATTGGTCATAGAATAGTTATATATCTCAGTAACAATATACAGGCATACCCCGCATTAGCGTACGCAATGGGACCGGAGCATGTATGTAAAGCAAAAATGTACTTAAAGTGAAGCACTACCTTTTTCCCACTTATCGATGCATGTACTGTACTGCAATCGTCATATACGTGCATAACTGATGTAAATAGCGCATTTGTAGCAGGCTCTATAGTCTCCCCGCTTGCGCACAGCTTCGGTACAGGTAGGGAGCCGGTATTGCTGTTCAGGACGTGCTGACAGGCGCATGCGCAAGCTGCCATTTGCCAATTGGGCGATATGTCCTTACTCGCGAGTGTACTTAAAGTGAGTGTCCTTAAACCGGGGTATGCCTGTATATGCATCTTAGGACTTTTTTCCTTAATATTGGATCAGTCCTTTTTGATGAGATGTACATTTATATCTATTTTCAATGAGTATATGTCTAATGTTGCCATTTTTTTCACAAGTATGTCTGGTTCTCCGCTCTCCTCGATAAAATCAGTCAGTCAGTCACCTACCCACCCACCCAGTCAGTCACCTAACCACCCAGTCAGTCAGTCACCTACCCACCCAGTCAGTCAGTCACCTACCCACCCAGTCAGTCACCCACCCTCTCTCTCTCTCTCTCTCTCTCTGTGTATCACCCACCCTCTGTGTGTGTGTCACCCACCCTCTCCCCCCTCTGTGTCTCCCACCCTCTCCCCACTCTGTGTCTCCCCCCACTCTGTGTCTCCCCCCACTCTGTGTCTCCCCCCACTCTCTCTCTCCCTCCCACACTCTCTCTCCCTCCCACACTCTCTCTCTCTCTGTTACCCACTCTCTCTCTCTCTCTCTCCCTCTCTCTCTCTCTGTCACCCTCTCTCTCTGTCACCCTCTCTCTCTCTGTCACCCCCTCTCTCTGTCACCACCTCTCTCTGTCACCCACTCTCTCTCTCTCTGTTACCCACTCTCTCTCTCCCTCTCTCTCTCTGTCACCCTCTCTCTCTCTCTCTCTCTCTGTCACCCCCTCTCTCTGTCACCCCCTCTCTCTGTCACTTTCTCTCTCTCTCTCTCTCTCTCTCTCTCTCTCACACACACACACACACACACTCTCTCACACTCTCTCACACTCTCTCACACTTTCTCACACTCTCTCACACTCTCTCACACTCTCTCACACTCTCTCACACTCTCTCACACTCTCTCACACTCTCTCACACTCTGGATCTGGATATCTTATATAACTATATATATATATATATATATATATATATAACTATATATCTTAACTGCCCTATACTACACCGAAATAACCTATACTGCTTTCTTCAAGATCTGACTTAAGCTTCACACGGAAGACATCGGAGCCCCCCCTAACCCAGAAGACAGGTAGGGAACACATCCCCTCCAATGTATAACATTGCGGGAATGAGGCTACCTGGACATTGAGGGACTGCGGATCAGATAAGATCCCAGGCGGGATTGCTGCTTTAGGTATTGTGAAGCGGGGACGTCCAGACACTGGTTATGGGGTTCAGGAAACTAGTCATTCACACCTGGCTTTTATTTCTAGATCCGACATTTAAACACACACACACACACACCTAACAAGGACTAATTGTAGTATAATGTAATACAATAAATACATTTATGTCAAAAATGAATGTTGTTCTGACTAGGAATTTATTAAATGTATTGTATTTATATAAAAATAAATTTGTTGTCCCGGGGTGAGTGGTTAGGTCTCGCAGGAGGGGTTAACCCCTTCATAACCTTAGCGGTAGTAACCGCTAAGAGAGGGGTTAATCCCTCCTGGGAAGCCTAAACACCCACCCTCGAGCAACTATAACCTTCACCCACCCCCACTACCACCAACAAACCAGGCACAGCTATTTAACCCCTTCATTACTTTAGCGGTTAGCCACTAAGGTAATGAAGGTCTGTTTTTTATTTTAATTTCATAGTATTAAAGTAAGGGGTTTATGGACCTGAACCTCATTCATTTCAAGTCCGGGGGTGCCTGTAATGTTGGAATAAGTGCTACTTATATTATATGATTGTTTATTGGAATACTATTGCTATCCTTAATTACCAGAATTAATCTTTGCACCCACTTTTTGTGTGGCATTGATTGCTTTATTAATTCCTTGACTACCCTTTTGATGTTGACCTAATGTCACAAGATCAAGCACTCTAGTGACCCCTTTGACGTCCAGTGGATTTTGCTTGATTTCAAGAAGAGATAGCCTTCACTGCGCTCCAGGACCGGTGAGCACGAAGAGAACAAAAAGAGGACGACCCGTCACTTCCACTCTCATTATCCATGAGCGCGGTGAAAGGAGAAAGGCAAAACTCGCTTTGGGGCATATGTAGCTATTCTTTAAGCTTGCATTTTGGATGATTTGGCGATAACATGTCATTAGGAAAATATATCAATTTTCTTTTGCCGACAATATATATTTTTCCCGTTTTGCGAGGGTGGCCTATGCTTCATTGGTCAGCTTGCTAGTTTTGAAGGTAATGAAGGTCTGTTTTTTATTTTAATTTCATAGTATTAAAGTAAGGGGTTTATGGACCTGAACCTCATTCATTTCAAGTCCGGGGGTGCCTGTAATGTTGCTGACTGCAAACAGGATACGGACCCAAAAGGACAGAGGTAGGGAGTAATACACTGACCTTGGCCTGGGATCAAAGGCCTGGGATGCAAGGGTAGTCAGGTCCGGTTCCGAGGTCGAGGCAGGCAGCAGGCAGATTCAGTTCCAAGGTCAAGACAGGCAGAAGGCAAACCAAAGGCAAGGGGAAGCTCAGGCAGGACAAGGTAACCAGTACTTTGCACGAGCAAAGACTAGTAGCAACGGCCTGCCTTTTAAAGGCCAGAGGCAGCTGCTGGCAATGACAACCAAAGAGAGGCTGATTTCCTGTCAGGGGAGTAAGGGCAGGATTTGACAGGAAGCAAGATGGCCGTGGTGGATTCGGACCAGATGATATCACTTCCTGTCAGCATTCATCCTGAGTGTTCAGACATATCCCTTATAACTCCCTGCTTCCAGAGGTACAGGCCCCAGTATGCCGTGGGCTATGACGCAGGACATTTAAACTTGCCGGAGATACCGGCAACCGATACAGAGGCTTGTACCATGGGAAGCAGGGGATCCCTGGACCTGAAATGAATGCGGTTCGGTTCCCGAGACCCCTTGCTTCATACAATTAAAATTAAAACTGTGCGATCATCTGTAAGAGCTGTGCAGGGAGATGCAGCTTCTCTCTGTGCAGCTCTCCCAGACTGCTGGAGCAAAATGGAACATGACAACCTGGACTATGTTGCAATGAATTTAGTCAACGGTTATTTTTGCGGTTTTGCTGACATGCTGTGATATGGAAGATCATACTAGTCATGAACATCACCCATTTTGAACTGAGGTCCTTTTGTACACACAATGTAATTCAGAGAAACAATGAAGACCAGACTTATGTTTCAATGCAACCTTACAAGATGCCGAACATATGCATTTCAGCATTTTAGGCTTGATATTGTAAGGGATCCGCTCCTGGGTTTGGCTGGAACTCATTCTTACAGTGCTTTAGAGCATCCAGAAAAATACCTCCCTGAACCTGCAATCAGAATCACCTGCTCTTGGTGTTACTCTGCAACATGCCTGCTGCTCCCTCCTATGCAACTCTGGTCCCATTGGCTGCTGGTGCTATTTAGCTGCTGCCCTTCCCCCAAGGAAGTTGCTGAACATAATACTTTCTCCAAGTAACTGTGCTTGCCACAACCAGCTCTGTTTGGCCTGACTTGGCCTTCTAGTGCCTTGTCCTCTTCTCCTAGTTCCTGGCAAACTTCGCCTTTGCCGCGCTGAAGTGGCTACACTGTTCCTCAGTGTTTCCTGTGGCGTGTCTGCACTTCTCCTGCATCCTAAGGCCTTCCTGCTCAGTAGCATCGGTGCTACTCTCCTAGATCCTGGCAGACTTCGCCTTCGCCGCGCTGAAGGGGCTACACTATTCCTCAGTGTTTCCTGTGGCGTCTGCACTCCTGATTTTCCTGTGGTCTTCCTTCCACCCTGTTCCGGTTCCCCATTCCTTAACCAACCGCACTGCAGAACCCATGCTGAAGCGCCTTCGCTGAAGTTTTTCCTGTTGCCGAATTTTTGCCTGTGACCTCGACCTTCTCTCCTGTGCCACCTGCCTTGACCTCGGCTTGCCTATTGACTACTCTGTCTTCTCCAATCCTGACCCAGCTAAACACGACTATGGAATACGCAACCTGGACCCGGCTTTCCACTGTGTTTTCACATCCCCACCTCAGCTCCGCGATCCGGTCCAAGTTTGTGGTGAGCATAAGCGTTACCAATCTACCTTATTAGGTGCATTTGCTTGCATTACACGCTTTACTTTTTTTAATATCGAGTTTGCTTTTATTTTAATGCATTCATCCCTTTCATCACCTCATGTCTTTCAATTAGCATATCAAGAAAAAAAATGATTCCCAATTCATTAAAAAATGACAAATAATTATAACAAACAGTTGCTTGGCAGAAAAATAACACAATAACTTCAAGATAAGTTACGCTTCAATACTTCTTATTTGTAACGCTGTGCTGCCCGCAGACCAGACCAGTCCCCAGTACTGACGTGGGAAGGGAGTATACCACAACCCACAGCAGTGAGGGCGTGCCCGGAGTGTGGTAGTGAGCGTTGCTGGGTCTGGTGAGAGAAGGGTAGTCAGATGCTTACCGAGTTCTGGGCTTCAGAGGTCCGAGTCGCGGGGTCCGAAAGCCGTGGGTCAAGGGTTGGAGAGAACAGCAAAGTCGTAATCCGTAGCCAGGTCCAGGGGTCTGAGAGGTACACGAAGTCCGAGGGAAGCCGAGGTCAGAACCCAGAGAGGGTACGCAGACGAGCCCGGTCAGGAACGAGAGCTGACACACAGTAGAGAGCCAGGCACAGAACTCCGGACAGCACAAAGCCACAAGGAGCTATGCAGAGCGAGGAAGGAGAGGAGGGAGAGGAAGGACTGGGGTAATATAGTGCGGCTGACCAATAGAGGGTAGGGCAGAGGTGCGTCCAGGCAGTCTCTGTGATAGGCTCAGGGGCAGAGAAGAGATGGAAGACAGGTGTGTGGCTGGCGTGCGTGGTGCGGCATCCCGCGATTGACGGGGGCGGGGCCACCCATGCGGGGAGAGGGATAAAAAGGTTGGGTGCGCGTGCCCTGTAATCCTCCCGCGCGCGCGACCCAGAAGCGTGGCGGCGGAGGCAGAGGTCACGGGGGACGTGTCCCCCGATTCCTTACATTATTATTTTTATAATATTTTATCAAATATGGACCAAAACGGGTTGGAATAAGTGCTACTTATATTATATGATTGTTTATTGGAATACTATTGCTATCCTTAATTACCAGAATTAATCTTTGCACCCACTTTTTGTGTGGCATTGATTGCTTTATTAATTCCTTGACTACCCTTTTGATGTTGACCTAATGTTACAAGATCAAGCACTCTAGTGACCCCTTTGACGTCCAGTGGATTTTGCTTGATTTCAAGAAGAGATAGCCTTCACTGCGCTCCAGGACCGGTGAGCACGAAGAGAACAAAAAGAGGACGACCCGTCACTTCCACTCTCATTAGCCATGAGCGCGGTGAAAGGAGAAAGGCAAAACTCGCTTTGGGGCATATGTAGCTATTCTTTAAGCTTGCATTTTGGATGATTTGGCGATAACATGTCATTAGGAAAATATATCAATTTTCTTTTGCCGACAATATATATTTTTCCCGTTTTGCGAGGGTGGCCTATGCTTCATTGGTCAGCTTGCTAGTTTTGCCATCAAGCACCGGGTGAATCCAGTGCGGATGGGCGACTCTGTTTTTTCCTGTGTGAGGGCAGGATGTCCTGGTACTGAAAAGATTATGCACTTTCCCAAACCAGACCTGTTAAATTAGATCAAGTTTTATTTTTTTTTATTTCCACTAGAGGGCACTGTGTATTTAATATGGCAAGACAACAGTTTAAAGCAGCAATCATACCTTCCTTTTTTTATTTATAGGATTCAAGCAGGGGGTCTCCGGAGCTGAACTGGGTTAATCTCAGCTCCTGGAACCCCCTGCTCCCCGAGATACATACCTCAGTATGGGGTGCCAGTATCTCTCTGCTGGCTTAAATGTCCTGTCTCACGCGGGCCAATAGGAAGCTGCGAGGGATGACGTCATGTATGTATGTATGTCTTTATTTATATAGCGCCATTAATGCACATAGCGCTTAACAGCAGTAATACACGTGACAATCATTTAAATAACAAATAATATAAATAACACATAAAGGGGAGAAGTGCTTCAGACATAAAAGTAACATTTAGGAAAAGGAGTCCCTGCTCCGAAGACCGTACAATCTAATTTGTTAGTAGGAAGAACGTACAGAGACAGCAGGAGGGCATTCTGTAAGTGCGTCTGCAAGGGACCAAGGTTTATGTATCAGGTGTATAGTATCAGCCATGGAGCTACTCATATGCTTCCTTAAGCAGGTGTGTTTTGAGGTGGCTCTTAAATATGGATAGAGAGGGTGCTAATCAGGTATTGAGGGGAAGGGCATTCAGTGAGAAGGGTTTAAGGTGGGAGAGGGCTTTAGATACAAAAGGGGTAGAGAGAAGACATCCTTGAGCAGAATGCAAGAGGTGGGATGGTGCATAGCGAGAAATTAGGGCTGAGATGTAAGGAGGAGCAGAAGAGTGTAAAGCTTAAAAAGCGAGGGGGAGAATTGAGTGTGTGATGGTATTTGATAGGAAGCCAGGAGAGGGATTTCAGCAGGGGAGACGCTGAGACAGATTTCGGAAATAGTACAGTGATTCTGGCAGCAGCATTTAGGATAGATTGTATGGGAGACAGGTGAGAGGCAGGAAGGCCGGACAGCAAAAGGTTACAGTAATCGAGATAGGAGAGGGTCTGTGTCAGAGTTTTTTCAGTCGAGCAACAGAGGAAAGGGTAATGTTGGTAATATTACGGTAATATTACGGAGGAAAAAAACGACAGTTTTTTGCTACCTTTTGAATGTGGGAAGAGAATGTGAGAGAGGAATCGAAGTGACCCGTAGGCAGCGTGCTTGGGCTACTGGTTGATTGATAGTACTTCCAACAGTAATGTGGAAGGAGGAAATAGGGCCAGGTTTGGGAGGAAGTATGAGGAGCTCTGTTTTGCCATGTTAAGTTTAAGCCGGCAGAGGGCCATCCCGGATGATATAGCAGAGAGACATTCAGAATCTTTAGTCTGTACCGCAGGTGTAAGGTCAGGGATAGAAAAGTAAATGTGTGTGTCAGGCAGTTCACAGCTTACCGAAGGGGTACAAAAAACTGGTATCCAAGAACAATCACATTAAAAGGTTGTTTATTGAGTGCATACAGATAGTTCTTTCTGCCACAGAGAGAACTCTTGACGCGTTTCGTCCACCAATAGGACTTTGTCAAAAGAGGAAAAGCTGGTTTATTTTCATATACATTGTAGTTTTTTTTACATCTTTGTGAAATGTTTTCTGTTCTGTATTATATCTATTACTTCATGAAGGTTATACCAGCTTTTCCTATGTTTATGCAATCAACATGTTTATGTGTGTCCTCATCTCTTATGTGATAGGGATAGCTTAATTAATCAATTAGTGGGATACACCTTTATTCAACACAATCTGTATCAATTTCTTTGTATGACATTGAGTTTACTTATATTGTAGATTTCTCTGTCCACTGCCTAGCTGTTTATTGATACATGTTCCCATATTGATTTATGATTCATTATTTTCCTAGTGCATTATCAATATAGAGACATGGACACACTTTTTGAGTTAATTGTTATATGTCTTAATCACCTGTCATGCATTTCTGGTGTTGGAGAGTTCAGAGGAGGGGCTATATATACGTCATTCCATCAGCCCCCTCTCATACTCCTTGAAAAGGGCTGGAGAGCCTGAAACATGTAAGAGATTTTGTTTTTTATGTTAGTTTGTTTTTTGTTTTTAACAATGTAATTCAATAAACCTTTTTTATTTTTTGCTACCTCTGGTGAGTTGATCGGTGCTTTTTCTGGGTTCCTGTTGTTCCACCAATTTTTTCAACTCGACAAGTCAAGGGATGTTGTTGTAAGATTCCAGCACTACAAAATTAAAGAGGCAGTGCTGGCAAAGGCCAGAGATATGGAAGACCTCACGCTCGGACCATTTCCAGATCATTAGCGATCCGGGCCCCTCCCACCCTTTTGCGCAGATTGGCCCTGTAAACAGATTACTCAAACCCTCAGAGATTAAGGTGTGAAGTATAAATTTTCCTTCCGTCTCTTTGCCTCCTGAAATGGAGTACAAGCCTCAGTGAAAGACTCAGAGGAAGGAGCCACGTACCTAGAGAAACTTGGGTTAGAGCACCATGCTCCTCCATTGACTCAAATAAGGAGATTACAGCCCAGCACAATGTAGTCCAAAATTTGAGGGAAGTCGGAATGCGTCCAGACTTCGTATGACCCCGTCACGTTCGTTTGTTACATATGACCCCTTTATTTGGGAACCCTGACTTCATTCTGGGTATGTCTCCCTAAGACTTCCAGACCTGGAGTTCAGGGGGAGTTTCCAGAATTTTTCATTTGTGGGCAGACAAAAACACGAAAACATTTTAGTCTCTTTTCAGAGAGGTGGAATTACCACATACTTAGATCTTTAGATTTTACCAATTTAGGGGATTTGTTAATTCAAAAGTTCCCTTCTCAGATTTTATCTCCTTTGAGAGTTTATGTCTGAGAAGAAGTGAACACAAGAACATAATCTCTTCTCTATATAAGTACCTGTCTGCCTCTGGCTTCCCTGCAAAGTCCAGGTTCATATCTAAATGGGAAGATGACTTAGGTGAGGTAATAGGCTTAGAAGACGAAGAAGATATATTTGAAGCTGTAGCGAAAAGTTCTAAATATTTTACAATAAAAGAAAATGCCTTTAAAATACTTGATCAGTGATACCCTGGGGCGTGTGATAGAGACCGTGTGTGTGATAGAGACTGTGTGCATGTTTGTGTATGAGGTGTGTGTATATAGCATGCTTGTGTGTGTGTGTTATTAAGCATGCTTGTATATGAGGCGTGTGTGTGTGTATATGGCATGCTTGTGTATTAGGCGTGTGTGTGTGTATATGGCATGCTTGTGTATGATATGGTATGGCATATCGGGCGTTTACATCAGTGCGCAGTATTTGGCTACTCTGCATTGCTTACCTCACCTCAGGGTGCTGGATTCAGATGGCTGGGCGATTATTTATTTATTTATAAAATATTTTACCAGGAAGTAATACATTGAGAGTTACCTCTCGTTTTCAAGTATGTTCTGGGCACAGAGTTAAGACAAATAATACATGGTTACAAATACAGTTACATAAATGAACAGGGTATACATTATATACAAGACATTGCATGCACAGTTAAAGAAAATATATGTTATGGGCGTATGTAACAGTTACAGACCAGATTAAAGTGTGAGACAGCCTTAGATTTGAAAGAACTTAAACTGGTGGTGGATGTGAGAGTCTCTGGTAGGTTGTTCCAGTTTTGGGGTGCACGGTAAGAGAAGGAGGAACGGCCGGATACTTTGTTGAGCCTTGGGACCATGAACAGTCTTTTGGAGTCTGATCTCAGGTGATAAGTGCTGCATGTGGTAGGGGTGAGGAGCTTGTTCAGGTAGCTGGGTAGCTTGCCCATAAAGAATTTAAAGGCAAGACAGGAAAGGTGAACTTTGCGCCTAGACTCTAGTGATGACCAATCTAGTTCTTTGAGCATTTCGCAGTGATGTGTGTTGTAGTTGCATTGGAGAACAAAACGACAAATTGAATTGTAGAGGGTATCAAGTTTGCTAAGGTGGGTTTGAGATGCCGTGCCATATACTATGTCTCCATAGTCAATAATTGGCATTAGCATCTGCTGTGCAATACGCTTTCTGACCAGGAGACTTAGGGAGGATTTGTTCCTGTAAAGTAACCCTAGTTTGGCATGGGTCTTGGGTCTTGATAGCAAGGGTGAAAATTATGGGTGCCAGGAACTTTTGTAGTACAACTCAGTCTTTATTCACGTCCCTAGGTACGGGGACACCTCCCCCACATACTCATATACAGTGTTCGACAATCCTATACATTTACTCGCCCGGGGCGGGTGGATTTTACCCCCAGGCGAGTAAACATTGGCCCAAGCAGCATACGTGTTTTTTTTTTTAATTTCCCCCGTTCGCGCTAAAATTTTCCCCTGCTCGAGCTGAAAAAAAAACTCCCCTACCTGACTGCTGATTGGCGCGCGCTCCCAGGCTTTGTGGGCGCGCGGCCAGGCTCTATATGAGCCTGCCCCCAACGAACAGCCATTCTTTCCGGCCGGAGCACTTGGAGAGTAAGTAAGTACTCTCCAATCCTCTGTCTTGCGGCCCCACTGCTGCTTCCCTGCAAGCCCCCTTACTCCCCGCGCGAGGCAGGTGTTCCCCCTTCTCTCCCTGTTCACCCTTAACTTGGCGATCTCGGGCTGTCCCGGCTTCCCGCGGGTCTGCAGATCGCAGTGGGGGTGTCCCCCTTTCTCGGGCTGTCCCGGCGTCCCGCGCGGGTCTGCAGATCGCAGTGGGGGTGTCCCCCCTTCTCGGGCTGTCCCGGCGTCCCGCGCGGGGCAGCAGATTGCAGTGGGGGTGTCCCCCCATCTCGGGCTGTCCCGCGCGGGTCTGCAGATCTCAGTGGGGGTGTCCCCCCTTCTCGGGCTGTCCCAGTGTCCCGCGCGGGGCAGCAGATCGCAGTGGGGGTGTCCCCCCCTTCTCGGGCTGTCCCGGCGTCCCGCGCGGGGCAGCAGATCGCAGTGGGGGTGTCCCCCCTTCTCGGGCTGTCCCAGCGTCCCGCGCGGGTCTGCAGATCGCAGTGGGGGTGTCCCCCCCTTCTCGGGCTGTCCCGTGCGTGTCTGCAGATCGCAGTGGGGGTGTCCCCCCTTCTCGGGCTGTCCCGACGTCCCGCGCGGGGCAGCAGATCGCAGTGGGGGTGTCCCCCCTTCTCGGGCTGTCCCGGCGTCCCGCGCGGGGCAGCAGATCGCAGTGGTGGTGTCCCCCCTTCTCGGGCTGTCCCGGCGTCCCGCGCGGGGCAGCAGATCGCAGTGGGGGTGTCCCCCCCTTCTCGGGCTGTCCCGGCGTCCCGCGCGGGGCAGCAGATCGCAGTGGGGGTGTCCCCCCTTCTCGGGCTGTCCCAGTGTCCCGCGCGGGTCTGCAGATCGCAGTGAGGGAGTCCCCCCTTCTCGGGCTGTCCCAGCGTCCCGCGCGGGTCTGCAGATCGCAGTGGGGGTGTCCCCCCCTTCTCGGGCTGTCCCGTGCGTGTCTGCAGATCGCAGTGGGGGTGTCCCCCCTTCTCGGGCTGTCCCGACGTCCCGCGCGGGGCAGCAGATCGCAGTGGGGGTGTCCCCCCTTCTCGGGCTGTCCCGGCGTCCCGCGCGGGGCAGCAGATCGCAGTGGGGGTGTCCCCCCTTCTCGGGCTGTCCCGGCGTCCCGCGCGGGGCAGCAGATCGCAGTGGGGGTGTCCCCCCCTTCTCGGTCTGTCACGGCATCCCGCGCGGGGCAGCAGATCGCAGTGGGGGTGTCCCCCCTTCTCGGGCTGTCCCAGCGTCCCGCGCGGGTCTGCAGATCGCAGTGGGGGTATCCCCCCCTTCTCGGGCTGTCCCGGCGTCCCGCGTGGGGCTGGAGATGGTCACAGGGGGCGGTGGCGAGCGGGGCAGTGGTGGTGCACGGTCCCGCTGCCTTTCCTCTTCCCTCTGTCGTGTGTGTGTGTATGCATGTGTGTGTTTGCATTGGTGTGTGTGTGTGTGTATGCATTGGTGTGTGTGTGTATTGGTGTGTGTGTGTGTATTGGTTTGTGTGTGTGTGTGTATGCATTGGTGTGTGTGTGTGTGTGTGTGTCTATGAGTGAGTGTGTGGGTGGGAGAGTGTGTGTGGGTGTGAGAGTGTGTGTGGGTGTGAGAGTGTGTGGGTGTGAGAGTGTGTGTGGGTGTGAGAGTGTGTGTGGGTGTGAGAGTGAGTGTGTGAGAGTGAGTGTGTGTGAGAGTGGGTGTATGTGAGAGTGTGTGTGTGTGAGAGTGCCCGAGAAGGGGGGACACCCCCACTACGATCTGCTGCCCCGCGCGGGACGCCGGGACAGCCCGAGAAGGGGGGGACACCCCCACTGCGATCTGCTGCCCCGCGCGGGACGCCGGGACAGCCCGAGAAGGGGGGACACCACCACTGCGATCTGCTGACACCCAGGGAAGGGATGGGGTGAACAAACGTAAAAGTACAGGGGAAGTGGGGCGGCAATGTTTCGGGGTATTGAACCCCTTCCCTCCCTATTCTCCCCCATTGTTGTTTTGTGGTTTTTCACTCACTTTGTGTTTTGCTCATTAAACCTTTTTGGTTCACTACTCCCCATTTTCCTTCTTTGTGTGCTCGGAACATTTATATTTTACTACTATAGTGTAATTTGGAATTAAAGCAGCAGTTCAAGCAATATCCTACTCTTTTTTTTTTTTTAAATAAATCAGTTCTGTATGATGAGAACAAACTTCTGATAGGCTCTAGATCTTTAGTCCCGCCCTCTCCCTAGCAGTCCACCAATTGTATCTACTGTAGTAACTGCTCAGTCAATCATATTGCAGGACTACATTTTCAATAATGCTGTGCAAGAATTGAATTAAATAACCCTGAGCAAAGTGATTGATTACAGGAGAAAGGACCGATCTGCAGCTTACTGTAACTAATCACTTGTCTGTGTGCATATTGTATTGATGCACATAGTGTTCTTTTTTTAAATAATATTTTTTTTAAAACACAGCAGCTTGAACTGCAGATTTAAACTTAATACTGTATAGTGTAATACAGTATACTGTAGTACATTATAATTACCTTCATTATAAACTTTGCCAAACGGGTGGAGATGAGCCACTGCTGCCTGCATTATAGTTGACAGGTGACAGCTGGCCTGCTACACCTTTAGTTGACAGCTGCTGTAGCTGGTAATCATGTTGGTTGTAAGCCTGCTGGTACAGGTACCTGTACTTGTAATCTGGTGGGAAATCAGGCTGTAAATCTTGCGCGTATTCCGGTGGGGACAGGTAGCAAGGATTGCCGTTCACCAGGTTTTCACTGACGGTCGGACCGTTATTATAAGACGGTGCTGGTGCCGGTGCTGGTGCTGTTGCCGGTGCTGGCACATTGCTGGATTGGGATTGACGAATCTTACATGGATTAAACCCGACCTTTCTACTTTTGAAGTTGCCATGATCAAACAAACTGTAAAAATGTGGGCTCACACACCGATACCCTCTCTATCTCCGGGAGTAGGGTAGATGCAAAAAAACCAATGATCGTTAGTTAAGGTTTGCCTTATCGAACGCTTCCACCCATGAACGTCAGGTGAAAATTTGTAAAAGTCATAGTTCGAAATGAAATATTCATATATTTCTGATACAGTCACCATCTTATCTGTAGCAGCATTAATTACAGAACATATTAAAAATGCATAACTACAGTCAGGTTTTTTATACGTGTATGGTGTACACCTGGTGTCCAGTCCAGTCAGCAATTGTGCAGGGATAAGAATGTAGAAAAAAGCCCACAGCATTGTGTTTTAACAGTTTTTATTATAAAACATCTACATTTCATAACGTCTTCAAGGACCACGGTCGATTCACAATGGACCACTGTGTTACTGTAGACTTGTTTTTATCTGGTTTCTAAACACTTGAAAATTGACACAGTAGCACAGTACTGTACACATTACAATTCATTCATTTCTGCCACCTGGCAGATACGCAAAGAATTGCGCCCAAAGAAATAAGAATCCATAAAAAATGTAAAAAATCATCCGCGGTAAACACAGGTGTGCCTGGTGTGATTGGCGGCGTGAATGCCTTGTGGAATACAGCAGAGCACACGAAAACGTCTCCATGAAATGTTCCAATAACGGCCGCTGCATCTGTAGATACCAGTGAAGCTACTTACCTGTAAGCAAGTAGAGTGAAAAGTGAATTTACAGGGACCTTACTGGGAGATTATATTATACCTTGAAAAAGGAGGGACTGGTCTCCCACAAGATGCTCAATAAGCAGTTGCAGGTGGATTGGATAAATACATTATTCACACCCTAATTGTGGTGCTCTGTAGGAGCGTGCTGCATAGGATTTAATTCACCCCAACGGAAAGAAAATGTAAAACAAATATATATTCAACACGCTTCTCTGTGTAAGGAGCATGTAGCTGGTGAAAGGATTGGCCATACATATGTGAAAAAAGAGAAAGTGAATCCCTGCGCTTCTCCCATTGGGATAGCAATAAATGGGGAAATATACATAGTGTAAACTAAATCTGTCAGACAAAGGAGACTTTTGGTTACATCCTTTAATCAAATATTGCCAAGCCTGCTAACCAACATCAAGGTAAGTCTCAATAGCAGGTCCCTATCCTAAAAGCATACAAAAGTTCTGTGAAATATACCCTGAAAGGGTTAATATACTAAGCATAAGCTTATGTAACTTAGTGCAGTTAAAAACTGGTATATACCAGTGAAGCTACTTACCTGTAAGCAAGTACAGTGAAAAGTGAATTTACAGGGACCTTACTGGGAGATTATAGAACTTGAACAAGGAGGGACTGGCCTCCCACAAGCTGCTCAATAAGCAGCTGCAGGTGGATTGCTAAATACATTATTCACACCCTAATAGTGGTGCCCTCTAGGAGCGTGCTGCTAAGGATTTAGCATAGGGACCTGCTATTGAGACTTACCTTGACGTTGGTTAGCAGGCTTGGCATTCTTAACTTAATTTAATTCCTTGGAAAATCCATACTGAGAGGATCAAGGAGTAATATTGGTTATAACATATATGGGAAATCAGCTTTATTTATATATTTTATTTTAAAGTGGGGTTGGGGGTGGGACTAGGTGCGGGGTTGCGGGCAGGACTAGGTGGCGAGTAGATTTTTTGATTGGGCGAGTAGATTTTTGGGTGATTTGTCGAACACTGGTAATGGATATCGATGTATCTAAAGCCCCTCTAATCATACTTGGGGCAGAACCCCTTTGAGATTCCTGGCTCTGCTGAACCGAATCTTGGGTTCTAAAGGTAACATTTTGCCCAAAATGGGGCATCTTAAGAACATTCAAGTGCCAAGCAAGAATATTTCTGATTTTCCGATGGGCCACATTAAATTGGGTTATGAATTATGGTTTCCCAAAACTAGTACCCTTTATGTTATCCGAGGGATCTAGATTGACAACATTGTCCCAACACCTGGGGGAAACGATAATAGACCTCTATTGGATCTGTACTGCTCTATCTATTTTAAAATGTTTCTTTCTTTTAATCCTCCTTATAGATCCAATCCTGGTATTGCAACCGTTTTTTTGGTAAGGAGATGGTCCCTATCCTGTCCATATGCTTTCTGAAAAGCCTCATCTTCAATCTTATCATCATACTTCTTATCCGTGAATGTACATCTTAATGTCTGAGCTTGCTCTATAAAGCCGCACTCATCGAAGCAATTATGTTTTAAAGGCAAAAACAGGCTTAATAGGATGTAATTAATCATTCGATATCGTGATGACTGGTTGGATCTAAGTAAGAATTCACACTAACATCCTTAAAATATGTAGTAGTGCCTTAGACCAAAGAAGAGGTTTGTAAGCTCTACTGGGCGCCGATTCATTGTACCTGAAAAGTGCCGTGTACACTGTCATTGTTATATAAGAAAAGATTATGGTCTATATTTAGCAAGTGGTCTGTGACATTATGGGGTTAGCTCTCTGTATAGCACATTTTGTTTCCACTCCCAGTAGTGCATTATCGTACTTCTTATGTAAGTATCTGTAGCTAGGATATTCATGTCTACAGAATCAATGAAGGACAGGAGAGAGGATTTGCCAGAAGAAGGATGAGCATACACCAGACCTAAGCTTGGACTCTAGGCTCTAGACTCTCCCTGTCCATTCCTTCTCTATGGACAATTAGGCACTGGGACAGTGCTTGTCTGCTGTTTTGTCCTGTTCTGCATGCTACAGAGCAGCCTAACTAAGTATACCTGGAGTCCAACTCCTCAGTCTCTTCAGAATCTTCACCTATACTCTCTCTGGTCTCTAATCATCACACGTCTTATTCCATAACACACCTTCATGCACTGGAAGACACCTGACCCTTGTACCCTCGACTCTTGTCCATTCTGTTCTTTTTGAGCCTTATCCCCTCGACTCATGCCCCTTCCGATTAACAATCTCCCAAATAAATACAGACACCTTTGTTAGGTACAAATATCTACAGCCTTTTATTAAATATAATCAGTGACCTGGTCAGTACTTAGTCCCAACCAGTGAACCCACTTACAGTATGCTCCCCGCTGCTACATGACCCAGCGAGCACTCATGGTTTGTACCACGTGGGTTCCCTCTTTGGAGTACACCCATAGAACCGCTGTATATGGCTCTGACCCAAGAATGCATCCAGCTGGACCCCTCACATTCCACCAAATTAACCACCTGAGCAAAATGGACCGGTCTGCACCCCTTCAGATGTGACAAACGTAACACCAGCTTCAATTTACCCCTGAGGAAGGAGGCAGCAGCTTCCGAAACGCGTTGGGTGGTCCCCGTTATCCCTGCGTTGCCATCAGCTGCCGTTACCCATTGCCAGCCCTGCCGTGAGGCTTTGTGACCTAAAGCATCTTTTAAACTTGCCGCCTTGGAGCACACACGACCGCAAGAAGCAGGGGATTTGGAGACACCATCTACACTGTGTCGGGCGCCTCTGCGCATGCCCGTACGGAATCAACACCAGACAGTGTTTTCCTGCCCCTGCTACAGCGTGGATCTATGCGTCCTCCATTACAGACATCTACACGCGGTGCCTACCGGTTATACATCTGGGAGCTGTGCCAGCCACTGTGAGAGGGGATACTCTCTAATATATCCACTGCGGTTTTACATCTTGGCTTCGGTAAGCGGGCAATTCGGCTAGATATCGATTGGGCCCTACACTTTGTCCATTTGTGCATAATTGCATTGTTTGTTTTTATAATATATTAAATATACCTTTTTAGTCTAGTGTGTGGTTCAGCAACATTGCTATTTTTTGTTTGTTTGTTTGTTTGTATGATTGTTCATCAGTGTCCTAACAGTATCACACTATGTATTTCTTTTTCTTTTTTCATGTTTGATTCACGTCGGCTGAGATCTTCTCTCCATCAAATCTGGTTGTATATTATTTATATTTCACTTTTTCTTCATGTGTTTAGCGCCATTGATACCCATCCAGTACCAAACGTAACACCATCAACACCTTTAACCATGCCCTTTCTTTCACTTGTATTTTTTTTCTCTAAAGTATAACATGTTACAACACAATCATAAACATAACATTATACATAAACCTGAATCCCAAAAGGAGGTGGGTAGACTGTAACCTTTTGGGGAGGTGGTAAGAGGATGAGAGAGGTGTCATGGGGCAACAGCCCCTTGAGTAACCTCTCTCTCATCCTCTTCCCCCCTCCCACCCACCCAATGCATCACTCATGGTGCCTCGGGCCAAGGGTCATGCTTCCCTTCCCCCAAAAGGTCAGGCTTTTCTTGATGGCCCATTAAAGATTATAATAATGTTTTCCTGCGGTATAGCACCGCTTAATATGAACCTGTATGGCTGAAGATATTTAGGGAAAAAGCGAATCAGGACACTATGGATTTGAGAAATTTAAACTACTTTACTCAAGCCATATATATGACGTTTTGAACTTCACTCAAGCCTTTCTCAAGTGATAAAGTAGCACATACTGTAACACACAACAATGTCTCATATAATCCTTAAATTATCACGGTGCCTTCTGTTGGTAATCACCCACCAGTGTCTTGCATCTATTCTGATTAGTCCCATCCAGTTTGGAATTTGCGCATGTGACATCATCCAGATGTCCCTATTGATTGGTCCTTAAAATGGACGTCGCATGACGTCGTCATAATCCTCCGATTTCCGGCTCCACTGGTTGGTCCCTGCAGTATCACGTGTTCCGTGATGCAGCATATTTGGTGTTTTGGTGTGCAGCATATACCCCTATCTTGCATTGGCTGTGGATATTCACTTTTTTTTTTTTGTCTAAGTTCAATATATTTTGTTAAGTGGCACTACAGGTAGATCTGTGCCACATGTGAACATGGGATCTCAATCTTGCAACTTTACTGCCCCCTGGGGATATAAAAAGCCACCACAGTTGGGCAAAAAAAAGTGTTACACAAACTACATATTGGAAAACTCTGCACTTACTGTAGATGACCTAAATGAAACAGGAGTGAGCACAAACAACCTGATTGGAATGCTTGAGGGACAACAATGTGACAGCATTCCAAAGTGTTTATGAAAGACCACACACAGCTCACCAGATGATTTCTGCTCACACTACATTGCATAAAGCAGTCACTGGAAATTTCCACTGCACAGTGACAGCACATGATCATCCTATTTAAGCTGAAAGAAAGCACTTAGAAGGATGTTGGGTGTTTACACGGTGCATTCCTTAGTCATGATAGTACTGTAATCTTACTCTCTTATCATACCACGTACTGTATATGTATCCTAGATTGCTATCTTATTCACTCTCAGAACTTGAGGAAGACGCCGGAAATTAAACCAGCTTTCATATAAAATATATTAAAGGCTGTAAAAGTCACTTTGTTATATTAAGAGCTTACAGTACGTAATGGTATTCATAACAAAAATATTTGAGTTCTATAAAAAAAAAAAGCTTGAGATGCATTTGTACTATAATTTAACCCTTTCCAGGGATCAATTATTCCCAGGGCATGAAGCGTGATAGCAGTATGGGGTAAAGAGTAAACAATTTTTTTTTATTTACAAAACCCGAATACAAGTAAAACAAACGCAAAGAAGGGATGTTGTTGTTTTTTCCCAAAAAACTCTTTCATTTTATGTTCTTGTAAAATAAATGCTTAGACATCTTTCTAAAATATGGCCTAAAGAGTTTGTATGTGTATATTTTTTTTAATCAGGCAAATTACGGCAATTTTTTAAAATTCACTTGGAATACTGAACTTTATTCTTAATACGTGTGAGCTAAAAGAATATACAGATGCGCCGACGAATATTCTAAAACTTGCCTTGGAAAATCTGGGGCTATAACCAACAAGACCCAGGTACATGCCGGGTACATGGTGCAAACATTTCAGTGACATTTCTGCAGAGACTAATGGCCCATCGGATTAACACAGCAGGGGTCCCTGGCAGTCCCATTCAGTTTGAATGGGACCGCGAGGGAACCCCGCCGTTAATCCGATGGGCCATTAGTCTGTCTGCAGAAATGTCACTGAAATGTTTGCAGCATGTACCCAGCATGTACCTGGATCTTGTTGGTGATAGCTCCAGATTTTCCAAGGCAAGTTTACGGCAAGTTTTAGAATACTCGTCGGCACACCATGTGATGTCTGCAGAAATAATTAAAATAATAAAAAGGGATTTTGATTTATAATGGAAGAAGGATGGATTCAATTTTTTTTTACATAACCAGAACTTATTAGTTTCTATATCAAGCCCATTATCACTTTCTCATAAATCAACTTAACACCTGAAACATTGTATTTTGGATAAGTTATATAATATCAATAAAAGAAGAATGCTATTCAGAAATATATATATATATGTCGCCTACTGATACACAGAACACTTGTAGATTTGCCTACAGCAGGACTCCTCTGAATCCACAGTAATCAGTCACCACAGCAGGCGATTCCCCCTGTATATTGCTCTACAGTAGTGACACTGCCTATATTTGTTTTTATTACCCCATTTATTTTATATATATATATATATATATATATATATATATATATATATATATATATATGTATATATATATATATATATATATATATATTATATATATATATATATATATATATTTATATATGATGGATCAATAAATTGTTTTTATTCTTATTATTTCTTCGCTGAGTTTATTTGAGGTATCTCTTGTGATAAGAGTAATTACTACATCTTGGCTCCTACTTACCATACCTTCACCAATTGTCAGAGGCATTAAAAGGCAGCTCTAAGGGGGAAGTCCGCCTCTTTTCCCGTACCTAGGAGAAAGCAGCCCACCCTCCCCCTCCTCATTTTCAAATTGTTAGTATTGTTTGACTGTTATTGCTTCATGTCTATGAGTTTTGTTTGAAAAAAATATTAATGTAATAAATATAATAAGAATTATGCTTACTGAGTTTATAAACTTCTCCATCTTAAGTAATATTAAACATTAACCCCTGTGCTGCCATAGGGGCCTACAACACACTACAAACTCTGGCAGTAGAATTAAAAACTGCAGGTCATTCCTTTCTATTCATTTTTCCCTAGTTCAGTATGAATTCCTCTTCTCGTGTTCTAGATCAAGCTTCATTTCCCTGTCATGGACCCCTTCAGAGTTAGTAACCTTTCTTACGGTATAACGGTGCTCGCCTCCGATAGGAAGAATACCCACAAAGCTGAGGTTAGGGGTATATGATCACCAAGCAGAGGCTGGGGACAGAGTCATAGTCAGGATGCAGGCAGAGGTCAAGGCAGGTGGCAAAGATGCACGGTCAGGATAACAGGCTGGGGTCAAGGCAAGTAGCACAGGGGCAAGGTCGGGTCGGCAACAGAGAATCCACAGGGACAGGAAATGCACAAGAACAGGGCTAGTCTACAGGAACAGGGAATGCACAAGAACAGGGAATGCACAGGAACAGTGAATGCACAAGAACAGGGAATGCACAAGAACAGGGCTAGTCTACAGGAACAGGGAATGAACAAGAACAGGGCTAGTATACAGGAACAGGGAATGCACAAGAACAGGGCTAGTATACAGGAACAGGGAATGCACAAGAACAGGACTAGTATAAAGGAACAGGGAATGCACAGGAACAGGGAATGCACAAGATCAGGGAATGCACAAGAACAGGGCTAGTATACAGGAACAGGGAATGCACAAGAACAGGGAATGCACAGGGACAGGGAATGCACAAGAACAGGGCTAGTCTACAGGAACGGAATGCACAGGAACAGGGAATGCACAGGAACAGGGAATGCTCAAGAACAGGGCTAGTATACAGGAAAAGGGAATGCACAAGAACAGGGAATGCACAAGAACAGGGCTAGTCTACAGGAACGGAATGCACAGGAACAGGGAATGCACAGGAACAGGGCTAGTCTACAGGAACAGGGAATGCACAGGAACAGGGAATGCACAGGAAAAGGGCTAGTCTACAGGAACAGGGAATGCACAAGAAGAGGGCTAGTAGTATAAAGGAACGCACGGGTTCAGGAACACGTGGGATAGAATACATGCAAGGGCAGGGGCTGGGAGTAATTGACTGCTATTTAATGCCCCAGAACAAGTGCAGCCAATTACCACGCCCAGGAAGAGGATTGTCAGGATCAAAGAGGTCTGTAATGGCCACGTAACGGCAAGTTCCAGCAAAACCCAGTACTGGAACCCTTACAGAGGGCCCTCATACTTTGTTCTTTGTTATTAGAATTTGTTCAATGGAAAATCTATCTAAAAAAATATTAGATCTTTAGCTAGAAAGCTGCATTTTGACTGTGAGATAACTTTCAAGGCATGATAGTAGGTTTGAGATTACAATTGTAAGTATGGAGATTGAAATGAACCCCATCCTGTTTGTGTTCCTAATATTCAAATCCTTACTCGCTTTTGTAATTACAAACACTGAAACGACGTATGTTATTCACCAAATTGCCTCCATCTTCAAGGAAGCTCTTTCTCAAGCTGCGATTATAGTACCCCCACAGGTTTCCGCTGTGTATATTGTATGTGATTACTATAATTATACACTAGGAGACCACATGCCTCCCATGATATTGATTCAAAAATAAAAACTCAAATGCAGCAGGATTGCTGCTTTAAGGATATTCATGTATGTTCTTAGGTGAGTTTTCAAGATGATTGAGGTCTCAGATTGAGATTGAAACCCCTGAAGAAGAAACTTCTGTGTCTTAAATGTACTATATTCATGTCAGGGCCGTTGACAGGGGGAGAGAGCTGGGGGCAACTGTCCCAGGGACCAGTGGCGACCTTTGTAGTTGTCCATTGGCTGGGTCCTCCACCGTTGCCCCGGCTGGGCCCTCCTGCACTGGGTCCACCTGCCCTGTGGCTCATGCCTCCTATCTGCCACCCAGGTCCTCAGGTACTGACCTACTGCTCACTCCCATGCTCAACAATACCTCCACAATCCCCCCAACCCCCCGCTCAACCATCTACAATCTGGGGAACCAGGTCAGCTCTCTGTCATTGGGCCTGTTCTTGTTTGTCTCATGCAGTCACAATCTACAAACAATTGAAGTATCCCAATTAAAAAAACAACCTTTATAAATATAAAATGACTCGCTAACTACACCTATGGATCCTAATATGCGTACCCAGCAATATACGTAATAGGTCATATTGCTTTACCTGTGTAGACCTGCACAAACGCATTTTATGGTGACGGTTTCTATACTACTCCATGACTCGGGAAGGAGCACAGTGTCGTACAGTATACTGTGGGTCCCTCCTTCATTATTACTTTTGTTTGCATGTATTTCAGCCCTCTCTACCAGCAGGTATATCCAGCCTGGTGAGGTCTATAAAAACAGGGTTGCAGGTTTATCAGAAGTGGAACTTCACCTGTTTATTGAGCTACATTCATACCACAGTCATTTGTATAAAACACTTCTTTCTTAGTCATTTTAAATATACTGTCTCAATCATTTTGAGCCTTTACCTGTAAGCTCTTTAGGGCTGTGTCTCCCTTTGTCTTATGTTGCCATTTACCTGCTGCCCTTATCCCAATTGTTAAGAGAAAGATGCATAAAACATACAGAACATTTTATATTTGGGACAGCTGTAAGTAGGAATGGGGGAAAATGTGGTGGCAAAGAACAGTTTTCTGTGAATGAATACATAAGCCATAATATCCTTATCAGTATAAATAATACCATTATATTGTATTTTACCGGTGCCTTTTTGTCCCAGAATTGCATCACAGTTGGTTTCTGAGAATCTCTCCCTCCCCATGTGTTTGTTAATATGATGTCTAAGAAATGTGCCATCAACTATATCCATGTGGTACAGTAGGTCTGTCAATATAATACGGAATGGAAGGAAAATTACAAAAGGTGTGGTGATGTTTTCAGATAAAACTCATCTCTCTCCCCACAGGTGTTTTTCCGCTCGCAGGTGTGGGGTTGGGACAGGAATGACTAGTTTTCTAGCTGTTTAATGCTAGTTCAGTCCACATCAGAACAAAGAATATCAAGTTCACACCAGCTCAGGGCCTTTGCCCTCCTAAAATCAACACACTGGTCTGGCAAATAAGGTAACCCTTGATATTATTTTTTTTTGGTCCATGACACCAGGACCACATGATCCCTACATGCATCGTACAGCTTATAAATAAAAAAAACAAACGTTACCCTGTATGGTATAAAAAAAATTCTTGAAAATATAGTATTAAAAATAAAAGGTGTTTTTCATAAAAGAGATACACTGTTTGCACCATTAAAGTATCAGATCATGTTTTGGGTCTTCTAACACCAAATTAACAAGGGAGAGGGAGAAGGTTGCCAGATGTCTGGTGTCCGGATTGACTGGTATTTTGTCACTGCGTCCAGTAAAAAATTCGAGGTAATACCGGACATGTATCTGTTCGGTATTACCTCTCTGGACGTGTGGCGGGCAGCGCGAGTGTGGCATGCGGTGGGAAGCGGAGTGAGACGTGGGAGTTTGGCATGCGGAGGCTGTGAGGCCAGCTGCAGAGTGAGGTGCACTCAGCAGAGAGAGCAGCCAGTCGCAGTGCAGGTTAGCACGGCGTGATGGCGTCTGATGATGCGGAGGGTGGCGTCAGAGGATGGCGGGGCAGAGCCCACACCCCATCTGGCGGCACCAGCGACGGGCAACCACACTGCACCACAGACTGCAGTGACAGCTTCCGGTGCCACTGTCTGCCAGGAGGACCTCCACAGCTAAGACATTTTGATAGGATGGGGGGGACGACAGAAGGAGGAGGCGGGAGGTCGTGGTGTGGAACGAGGAGGAATAGTAGTAGTGGACTAGTAGTGGGGGTGTGATATGACGGTGAGGAGGATGGTGATGTGAGAGGAGGATGGTGGTGTGATGATGGTATGAGAGGAGCATGAGGAGGAGGATGGTGGTGGTGTGAGATGAGGAGGAGAAGTAGTGGGGGGTGAGATCATGAGGAGGATGGTGGTGTGAGAGGAGGATGGTGGTGTGAGAGGAGCATGAAGAGGAGGATGGTGTGTGAGATGAGGAGTAGTAGTAGTAGACTGGAGGTGTGAGATCATGAGGATGATGGTAGTGAGAGGATGATGAGGGGGGTGAGAATATGAGGGGTGAGATGATGAGGGGAGAGGCTGTGAGAAGATGAGGGGGATGAGAGGGTGAGAGGATGAGGAGGGGTAAAATGATGAGGGGGCTGCAACAATCTTAGAAGTAGTGGGAGAGGAGCATAAAGATCAGTATTGCTCGCCATGTATGACTGCAGGTATGTTATTTACTGTATAAATTATCTGACCGTTATGTCATTTTGTCTAAATTTCACTCCAAGTTTGTACCAATTTGCACCATTTCATATTCTATTTTGTAAAAGATGCTGGGAGTTCGCTCAATCCCCAAACCCTTCCACAGATTTTGTTATGAAACAGAATATGAAATTGTGTATAGCTGAGTCCCCCACCCTGCCTCTGGTGCGGGGATCTGCCTGGCTATCACCCAGAGCACCGCGCGATCGGGAGGTGGGGGGCCATTTTGTGAGTCGAGCATAAGCAGTAAGGAGTGTGGTGGCCATTTTGGCTTTGGCTCCGCATATGCAGCAGCGGGACTATAGGTCCCAGAAAACTTAGTGGGAGGGAGTGGACACATGGGACTGTCCCAACCAATGGGATTCACGCAGGAGAGAGGAACAGGATATCCTCTGCGTGTGGGGCGCACACGCTTCAGTTCTGACGGAGGCACCGAAAAGACAGGTTGTGTCCAGGGAGCAGTAGCTTCCTGGGCTAGGCCTAGACCTTGCCCCCTAGGCCCCAGTTAGGCCCTGAGACATATCAGAGTCAGTGTTGTAGGGAAAGCCCCAGATAGGGACGCTCCCCTTTACTGTACTACTGCGCCGGTGAACGGACGGCCCCGTGGCGCCCTGCAGCCTGGGACCAGGTTACAGGATCCAGAGATTGTGTGAGACCCCCGGCTGGAGCTCACACTGTGAGGAGGATCAGGACCCTTTAGGAGAGGAGGGATTTGTGTTGGAGGCCCTGCTACGTGGAACCCGCTCCAGCCCACCACGCCAAGCAGCACCTGAGTACAGGAGTACACAGGCAGGTACCCTAAGCGTACCTACATCTACAGGGGATAGCACTACCTCACATTTGGGTGGGATTGCTGGGACAGAACACATGGGGTTATTGGTGCCACAGGACCCTCAGTACTTTGGGGGAACCATCACGTGTTGAGTCACTGGGTTTATACTGTGGGTACCGGTTATTGTATGTGTAGCATCCTCACTATTTTCCCCCACAGCCTGGCACATAAGTCCTGGAAAGAGCAGGCAGTGCTAGGGTAAATAGTTAGCTGGTGACATCAGTTTCTGAGTGTAGCAACTTACAGGCACAAGTCTGGGCTTGTGGAGCTATTAGAAGAGAGGGAGGGATAGTTTGGCTCCTCGTGCTGTATGTCTGAGTGGGTTCTGCAAAGGGCAGTTAGTTGATCCCTCACCTAGGGAAGTGCAGGTTCATCCCTCACCTAGGGGTGAGTGAGCAGGGAAAGTGTAGACTGCCTGGGAGCCTTAAGCTCCTGGGATGAACAGTCAAGGGCCAGTGAGAAGAAGCAAGACCTTTCCAAGTGAAGTTCAGGAAGAAGGAGTATTCTGGTATGCAGGGTGCTAAGGACTAGGAAGCCAAAAGGAGACCGCTCTGGCAAAGGAGGTTGGTGGGCCCAACTCCTTGTTAGGTGTGGGTTTGAGGTGGAATAGAGGCTAAAGCCTGCATGGATGTCCTTACCTGAATGGGAAGGGTCAAGAAGGGAAATTGCCCTACAAGGTACCTTAGGAAAAGCCTGCCTAATGATATGCTGTGTCCTGTGATATGCTGTGAGAGACCACTGTGTATTAAGAGAGTGATCATTGATTCTGTGCAAGTCTGGAGCTGTCGTGCCTGTTAATAAAAGACCTTTGAGTTGCAAAAGATCCTGGCATCCTAGTCTTTATCCTGTACTCACAACCACCAACTATCCTCCATTACAGCCAAGGCCTGAACCTGCCAGAGGGAACCCTGAGATCACAGGTAATTGCCCGCGGAACTAACACTCTAATTCCATTGGGACCGGGTAATAGACCTTATCACATGTGTACACCCTATCTCCTGCTGCCGGGGGGAGGGGGGGTAGGGGTGTTATATATGTTATCTGATTTAGTATGTGTGTACAGTAAAGCTTAGTTATATACATTGTGTGGTATATTACTTATTACTGTGTATCTGTTCCTGTGAGGAGTTATCCCGCCAATGCTGGGATCCCTCATAGGTAGAGGCGCTACACGCACGGAGAAAGAGCTCACCCCAGGCTCCCAGAGGCGGAGGCTTAGGCCTCCTGTGAGCAGACAGGTACAGAAGCATGCGTAGTTGCCCGCATAGTTCCTTTAGGCATAGGGAAAGGGGGCTACATTTGGAGGCGCTGCTGAGATTCAGACCTGGGGTGCCCGAGATATACGAACCAAATTTAGGGAACCATGTTCGTACCCTCCAAACAAGAAGTCAGTCAGTGGCCCGTGGAGTTCCAAGAGTCTCCCGACATGTGGTCACTATGGGGGAAGTACCGGCTACCACACCCCCACATCAAGTATGGACCTCCCTAAGGCAGTTTCCTGGTTTAGCCGGAGCCTGGCCAATAGGCCGAAAATGGGATCCTACCTTCCGATGGATTATAGTCATAGTTACCGCCGGTAACAAATTAAGTGAAGATGAGGGACCCCGGGCCCTGCATTTTCCGTAAATCCTGCCCACTGGTTGCCCATTGATACACTGTATACCCAAACCTACTGATACTAATGGTGGCTTTCAGTCCGGGACCAACACCTGAGGTACCATTTGCGGGCTGAACTCCCACACCCCTCCAATATCCCCGGAATGAACGAAGCTAGCCCGGAGTCAGTCCATAGCTGCCGGACTGACTGCTGTAGTCGCCAGTTGACTGGAGGCCCGGACTGTGGGGGAACACTTGTCACGGACGTGCTCGCCACAAACCGGGACCAGACCGTGTGGCTGAGGTGGGGTTACATAGTCACCAACCTTAGACCACGTAGCCTGATCCGGAGTGCGGATTTCATAGTCAAACGAAGCTGGGTAAGGTTTGGAGAAGGCAGCGTAATCAGAATTCAGGCAGGGTTTCGGCAACGGGAAATCAAGTGAGCTCCGCTTCAGCGCAGGAGCAAAAGCGCAGGAGTGACCTCTGCACGAGGAGCGGGAACGGCCCATGGTACCGGTCGCCGCAAAGCGAGATGGCAGACCGGAAGGCACACCGTAGAGCAGCACTGGCAAACCAGTGCTTCAGCACAGAAGTCCAAACAGGCCTCAGTGAGGGAGAGAGCACAGCAGGCCACAGGAATCCGAAGGCAGACCTCTGCTAGGGAAAAGGCTGCAGGTCTCCGGAACCAGGAACGGGAACCAAGAACAGACCTCTGCTGAAAGGAGAATTGCAGCAGGTCTCAGGAAACACTGGAACAGGAACCAGGAATAGGAACCAGGAACAGGACGAGCTAGGGGCTTGTGGCAGAACACAGTGACATCCAGGGTTGGGTTATGCTCGGCACTGAGGCAGTGTGAGGGAACAGTATATTAAGGGCAGAGAGCCAATCACAGGAGAGGGGTGTGTGAGCATTCCTCCAATGACGGAGCACAGGACTGACGCTGCAGTGAAAGGCAGCACATGTGCCATTGAGTGCCAGAGGGAGGCTTTGAAAACTGAAGAGATCTGCAAGGCTAGAATCAAAGCCAGCAACTGATTCCTTACAACACTACAGCAACTAGGGAGTGTCTAGCGCAGTCTTGGCAGTCCCGCAACTACCGTAAGCTCAAAGCTTTCTCTGGGATTTCACCCACTCCCGTCAGAGAAGAAGAGTTTGGGACTTGGTGGGAACTATTGGCCCAGTTTCCTGCTCTCTGCCAGAAGAGGGAGAAGAGCTGTCCACGTTTGTCTGATGCCTACAACTATCCCTATGGGGATTACTCGCCAAGAAAGTCATTTCTGCAACAATAGTGAATAAGTACTAATTAATGCAACTTATGAAAGGATCTCTACCATTGCACCCTATAGCTCTTATGATGTGAGGTGCCCCTCAGGCCGAGAAACAACCCAGCTTCCTGGAGTTGATGGGCCACATAAGGAAGCAGGAGATTCAATTGCATCTCCGCACTCCCAAGACATCTCGGGAATCTTCCATAGGGGAGAGTAAAGCGACTCCCTCCCAGAAGTCTAGTGGGAAGGAGAATCCTGGGGACAATACTCCCCAGGGTCCTTCATGACAGACCCCTGTGACACCTCGGAGCTCGGCTCCTAACCCATACGACCCGAAGCAACCATTGCCTTAACTGCCACCAAGAAGGTCACTTCGCATGGGACTGTCCGAAGTCAGACACTTCCACCCCAGGAGCCATGGCCTTCACCATGCAGTCGGCAGAACAGCCGTCCACATCCTCAGATAGTGCCCCTGCACCTAGCTCTGAAAATGAGCCCCAATCAGATGTCTACAATCAAGTATGACCTGCAGCCATATTACGAGTACTAGTGGAGGGCATCTACTCTTCTGTATTGCTGAACACTGGGTTGCAAATGACCATCTACTTGCCCTTTTATGACCTGCATCTAAAGCATCTGCCTATGCAGTCGACAGAGAAAATGAAAATGTGGGGTCTTAGTAGCGAAGACTACCCCAATGATGGCGTGACTCAAGTGCAGTTGGAAATACCGCAGCTCAACACCAACAAAACCCACTTCATGGAAGTGAAGCCTTGGTATGTCCCGAGCCCAGGGAACATCTAAATTCCTCCATCATATTGTGGACCAATGCGGATGTGGTGCGAGCCCTGATCCGGGCCTATCTGCAAGAAGCTAGAGAATTACCCCTACAATCTCTGCGGATTCACCCGATATTCAAAGAGGAGTGCTGTAGGATATCTGCCTAAGAAGGATTTGGACAATTCTTCACTCTTAAGAAGGGGTTGACAGAGATTCCACGAGGGGAGTGAGGCACATGGCCGCTGTACCTAACTACCTGGGCCGCGACAAGGCCAACTGGTACCTTTCATTAGAGACAACGCCCAAAGAAGACGCCAAGAGAGGGATCAACGTGGTGCCAGATATGAAAGAGTGGAAATCTTCACTGCCTCGCCGGTTCAAGGTGACCATCCAGAACATCTCTGTAACGAGTGCTCACCACAAACAGGACGGGACCGCAGGGCTGAAGTGAAGATGTTAGAGTACATCGACAAACAACTGCTCAACCACGTCTGGACTGCAGAGTCATAGTTGTATAGCTGGGTCAGGGTAGGAAAGGTCAGATTAGTCGTGATATTCGCCATGGTCTAGGATTTGAGAAGTCGGATGGTTGTTGTGTGTAGCCGGGGTCAAGGGGTCAGAGAAGGTAGAAGTCCGGGTACAAGCTGAGGTCAAGGTAACAGATAAACAAGGCAGAATGCAAAGGCAATAGAAGGGCAGCAGGATGCTAGTGGCAAGCACTAGAAACATAAACAAGGTTAATGCTCAGCCAATTTGCCTAGGGGCTGGCTGAGCATATAAAGCACAGGGAGCCAATGGGAAGGCTGCAGGCAGTGAGTCTTCACACATAGACTGTGTACTGATAGGTAGGGGCGGAGTGTATCCCAGCTGTGGAGTAATGAAGGGAGTTATCATTAACCCATCAAGTGTTTCTGGTCATGTGATGCCACCGTATATTGGAGACAGGAGTGTCCTCCGATGCGCCATGGGAGGTGGTACGGGGGCGGAGCCTAGGTCAGGTGCTGGCAGGAATACTGCGGCGCTTGCGCGGCGTCACTGTCGCCCAATGCGTCATGGGACGCGTCACGGGGTCGGGACCGAGGTCCAATCCTCACAATCTCGCCTCATCCTATAAGGTTTGATGTCGGTCAAGCGCTGGGGCGAATATACCCCGTGGTGCAAGTAGAATCTCTAGCTCACGTAAATGCGGCTACCGTCTGGGAGACACCTCCCAGATTGCAATTTGACTTCTGTGAATCATCCTTACCACCGAAATGGAAGAAGCGCTTGAGCGAAACGTTGGCTGAACGCAAAGAGGTGTTCTCCACCAGTGAGATGGATGTTGGCTGCAGCAAGAGTGCTCAACACACGATCCGACTGAACGATGCCACTCCATTCTGGGAGTGTTCTAGATGCATAGCTCCCAGAGATGTGGAGGACGTGAGGGACATACTGAAAGAGATGGAGATGGCGGGCATCTTAACAGAATCCTGTAGCCCTTATGCCACTCCTATTGTGGTAGTGCGTAAGAAGAACGGATCCATGCACTTATGTGTGGACTACCACACCCTGAATCACCGCACGTTCCGGATCAATATACTCTGCCCAGGATTGAAGAGATCCTTAACGCCCTATACAGCACTCAGTGGTGCATTGTGCTGTACCTGAGGTCTGGGTACTACCAGGTACCCATGAGCTCCGAAGACAAGGAGAAGACAGCGTTTGTCTGCCTCCTTGGGTTTCACCAGTTCACCCGGATGCCCCATGCTATCTGTGGTGCACCTGCAACTTTCCAGGGACTGATGAAAAGGACCATCGGGGACATGAATCCCTGGGAATGTCTGGTCTATCTGGAAGATATCATCGTGTTCGGGAGAACGTTAGAAGAGCACGAAGAACGCCTTCAGAAGGATCTGGTTTAACTGGGAAAAGAAGGCCTGAAGTTGTCCCTGGACAAATGTTGCTTCTTCCGCACTTTGTTCACCTTTGTGGGCCACATAGTGTCCCCAGAAGGAGTAGCTACCGACCTGGGCTAAGTTCGAAGCCATAGTGAACTGGCTCAGACCAGATAACTTGATGGAGATACGATCCTTCCTGGGGTTTTGCAGCTACTACCGAAGATTTGTAGAGGAATACTCCAGCAAGGCCAAAGTCCGCAACAAACTGTTGAAAATCTACCCAGAAGAGCCTCTGCAAAAAACAACAACCCTGTGAACACCATTCGGGGACAAATAGATTTCTGCCTACGAGAAGGCCTTCACAGGGCTGAAGAAGAGTCTCACTGAAGCCCTTGTCTTGGCCTATGCAGACCCAGAGCAACCGTACATCCTGCACGTGGACGCCAGCTTCAACGGGCTGGGAACAGTATTACACCAAAAATACCCGGCAGGCCTCTGGCCTGTAGCATATGTGAGTCACAGTCTGATGGCGAGCGAGCAGAACTACCCAGTCCATAAACTGGAATTCCTTGCGCTCAAGTGAGCCGTTGTAGATAAGCTACACGATTATCTTTACTGGGTCTCTTTCGAAATGCGAACTGACAATAATCCTTTGACATACATCTTGGCCTCTGTCAAGTTGGTTGCCACCGGTCACAGGTGGTTGGCTGTTCTGTCCAACTATCAATTTACCGTAAAATACAAGCCAGGGCCCTTGAATATCGTAGCCGATGCTCTCTCCAGAAGGCCTGCACTGAATTCAACATCAGACGATGGGATTCGGGCAATGTGCTCCACTGCGGTTATAGTGGAGTACAAAGTGGCCTTTTCCGAACTCAGAGTGGCGGACTCATTGGGGTGTCAGTCAAAGGCACTTCCTGCAGCATACTGTCATCCAGAAGGCATGTCCATCACGCAAAATACCATCATGAAATGGAAAGAGTTAGTGATACATGAGATGCAAGACCAGGTGGCTAAAGCCATATGCCGGGCCTTCCTAGAAAACAACCCCTGCTTAGTGAAGGGTGCTCCTGCCGACATGGTTGCTGTTATCATGAGGGAATGGGACAAGTTCTGCATGGACCGTGGCCTCTTCTACTGGGTTACATCGTAGTAACAGACCATTACACCCGATACGCTCAAGCGGTCCATACCAAGGTGGGAGAAGTACTTTATCCATTACGGGTAACCTAATCGGATGCACTCCGATCAAGGGTGAGACTTCAAAATCAAGTTAATCAAAGAACTCCTAAAGCTGCTCAATATCGAGAAGTCTCGTATGACTCCCTACCACCCTGAAGGAGATGCTCTTCCGGAATTTTCAACCGAAATCTACTGGATATGCTGGGCACTCGACTACTTGGATATCTCTCTTTTTATTGATATTAACAACAAGTTACAGATGGATGTCTTTAGGAAGGCAAATTCTAAAAATGCCTTTCTAAGAGCTACTAGTGGACATCCCCAATCTTTGATCCGAGGAATCCCTGAAGGGCAATTTCTTAGATTAAAAAGACTTTGTTCAAACAAAGAGCTGCTCGTGGAACAATCCAGAGATCTCACTCAGAGATTTAGACAAAGGGGTTATGAGATACAAGATATACAACATGCATTTGATAATGCTTATCTTACTAATAGATCTTCTTTACTTAAACAAACGCCACACATAATAATGGATAAAAAGGATGATGTACAGCTTTCTTTTATTACCCTATACAGTAGACACGCAGATGATATAAAACACATTATCTCAAGACATTGGGGTGTCCTGAAACTTGATTCTGAATTATCATCTATCATTCAGGACAAACCCAAATGTGTGTTAAAAAAAAAGCAAGAACACTAGCTACCCACCTCTCACCAAGTCTGTACACAGCACCAATTACTCAGACTAAGAAATGTGTAGCCTCAACAGGCTTTCATAAATGCGGTTTTTGCAGTGTCTGTCGATATGCAAAATCGATAGTCTATCAAATACAAAATCAATAATGACAAACTCAAAATAAAAAATGGCATTTCTTGTAATAGTAATTTTGTCATTTATAAATTGACTTGTGGATGTGGCAAAGAATATATTTGAAGGACTATTAGACCGCTGAAGGTGAGAATTATGGAACATTTAAGAAATGAGATATCCGTTTCCCTGTTTCGGAACATTTCTCTGAATGTCCCAACAGTTACCTAGATTCTTTCACCTTAAGCGGTCTTGAACAGATCCCCATGCCCATCAGGAAAGGCAACCGGCAGAACATTTTAAATAAGAAAGAAATGTTTTGGATTAAGACGTTAAATATATTGGCCCCCCACGGCCTCAATATAGACTGGGAATTAAAACATTTCCTTAATTAGTTTAATTTATCTGCTAATTTCTTTGTTATTTGGTTCAATTTATCATTCTTATTTACAAATAACATATCTTTTTTTCTATATAATTACACAAGAGGACTAAAGGGATCTTTTTCATCCAAAAGAATTTCTTTCATCCAACAAGTTTATAAAAAATCCAAAATAACATGATAGTATCAATTTATATATATATATATATACTTGTGGTGTTGAAAGCTAATCACGAAAGCCCATTACGGTCACTTCAGGAACTGACAGTTTGGCAAATCATGTCAACACGTGTTTAACACACAACAAACACAAATATTGATATATATACAAACTCATTTGTTGCTATGGGCACTCGATTGATTTATTGTGTTTATATGTAATGTATACTGTACCATATTGCATCATTCAAATATTTCCAACAATTGCCCATATATTGCATCTATGTATTTATCATTTATTCATCTATTATATATACATGGTATCATTCAGCCAGTACATCTTAGATTATGTTTAATAATCTTCGTCTGGATTTTGTGTTGTTGTCTTTTATTATAAATTGTATTGTTTAAATAAGCCATATGTATCATTGCTATTGTAGCAGATACTCTTGCCACAGCTGTCACTACACTGATCACGGCTTGACTAGATTTGGTTTCCTATTTTTTTTGGGGTGCAGTTATATCCGTGCACAGGGGTCATCAGCAAATGGCATTAGGACAGCTATATATACCTTCTTAGCGGGAGCATAGTTACTCTTCGACAAAGCGTGTTCTTGCTCCTGAAGGATGTTTATATTGTACTGCCAAGGTAGAAAATAAATTTTTGCATATGATCCAGCCTCCATCCATTTTTTCGGTTGTGCACCTCTTCCCCCATGGGAGTTCCTTCCTGCTATGCTGGACACTCTGAAGGGCTCCGAAAAGGCCAGATGGACTGTCAGGAATTGGCGTCCTCCGCGCTCCCCACACAGAGCACTCTCTCCCCTCAGGGAGTCCCTGGACACACAAAACAATCTTGCCTTACCGACCTCTGCGGCTCCCCGCCCCTGCCGCCGTCGCGGGATCACTCCCCTCGGTGATTCCTCTGCTCAGCGCCGGGCGCGCCCACGCCCTCCCGCTCGCACACCTGCACCATCCACTGGCTCGGTCCACGCGCGTACACGCGTTACGGAGCGCGCTCATTCTGCACACTCTTCTTCCTGTCCCCTGGACCTCAGGCTCCGCCCCCGCACACCACACGAGCATACTCAGGTTACCAACAAGACTCACCTGGCCTGTTATGCCTGCACCAATCTGAAGTGTCTCCCTGTAGCTCTTCCTGTCCCGCCTCCGTTCCTAATTGGACCTTCCTGCTTTATCTAGCTGCTCTCTGCTCTCAGTCTTTGCTCTGTATGGAAGTACTTCTGGATTCTCTCAGTGTTTTCACAGGTTCTGATGCAGCTTGTACGACTACCCCCTCTGGCTCTCGATCTCGGCACTCCTTGGACAACGCTCACTCTGGTAACCCCTTGAACACGGCTTGGACTACGACCTATCTCCGCTCTCCACTCCCTGACTTCGGCAATGCATTCTTCACTCTTTCTCTACAACCGGTACCGGTAAGTATTTTCTACCTTACTACACCTGGCCTGGCAACACTTTATACCACACTCCAGACACGCTCCCGTTGCTGTGGGTGCGTGTATTGCCACTTCCCCCTTCAGCTCAGCGGACGGGTCTTGTCTGTGGGCAGCACCGGCGTAACATGGAGCAAGCATGTAAAGCCTTTAGTACATGCCTACAATTGCACCAGGCATGAATCCACAGGATACACACCCTATTTTATGATGTTCGGCAGAGAGGCGCGACTACCTGTGGACATTCGTGTCAGAGTATTCACCAACGGTATACGAACATAACTCACTACAAATATGTGCAAAGGCTCCAGGATAACCTCCATAGAGCATATCAGTTGGCGGAAAAAGCCACCACCAAGCTGAACGAGAATAACAAGCAGAGGTATGACCATAAAGTACACTGCAGGATACTTCGGCCTGGAGACAAAGTTCTCCTGGGAATTTAGGAATACCAGGGAAGTTAGCTGACCGCTGGCGAGAAGCTCCCTTCGAGGTTGAGTCACAGATGCCTGGCCTCCCTGTATACCGCATCAGAGATTCCGAGGGAAGGGTAAAGGTCTGGCATCAGAATAACTTGCTACCTATTACTCAAGTGGTGGAAGGTGAACCTGAACCATCCCAAATACTGCCTTCAAGTGAACAGTAAGAGTCCAGCGAATTTCCGAATGCGGCAATGGAAGACAATCAGGATCCTTTGAAAGGAACTTCTTCTACTACAAATGAAGATTGGTGGGCACCACCAGAAGAAACGGGTAATGGGCCTGTCCTCCATGTACGCTCTCTAGCGGCTTCATAAAAGCCGACTGCTCAACCGAAGGAGTCCGAGTTTCGTTCCTCCTAGAGACTATGTAAGTGTCACACCCTGTGAGAGGGTGGGAGGGAGTGGGAAGAGAGAAAGAGGGGGGGGGGAAGAGACAGAGAAAGAGGGGGAAGAGCGAGATGGAGATGGGCAAGAATGATAGGAGGGTAGCAGATGGATAGATAGATAGATAGATAGATAGATAGATAGGTAGGTAGGTAGATAGGTAGGTAGGTAGATAGACAGACAGACAGACAGACAGACAGACAGACAGACAGACAGACAGACAGACAGACAGACAGACAGACAGACAGACAGACAGACAGACAGATAGATAGATAGATAGATAGATAGATAGATAGATAGATAGCTGAGAGAGGAAGAGCGAGTGGGAAAGCAGAAGAGGGAGTGGGAGAAATGAAGAGGGAAGGGGAGAGAAGAACAGGGAAGGAAGAGGTAACGGGTGAAGAGGAAAAGGAAAGTGTGGGAGAGGAAAGGATGGAAAGAAAAGGGAGGGGAAAGAGAGAGAGGGATTGGTGAAGAAAGAGAGGGAGAAGAGAGAGTGGAAAAGGAAGGGGGAGAAAGAAGAAAGAGAGGACAAGGGGAAGAGAGGGAGGGTAAAGAGAGGGGGAAGAGAGAGGGTAGAGGAAGAGAGAGAGTGGAATGGGGGCCAAAAGGGAGAAAGAGGGGGGGAAGAGAGAGAGGGGGGGAAGAGAGAGAGGGGATGGTGAAGTGAGATGGTGGAAGAAAGAGAGGGAGGTTAAACAGAGAGGGGCAAAGGGGAACAGAGAGGGGGAAGATAGAGATGTAGGGGACAATAGAGAGAGAGGGAGAAGAGAGAGGGGGAGCTAGAGAGAGAAAGGGGAAGAAGGAAGGAGAGCGATAGGGGGGAAGAGGGAGAGAGAGGGATGGGGAGGGAGGGAGGGGAGAGAGAGAGGGGGAAGAGAATAGAGAGAGGGAGGTGTAAGGATCCATGATCTGCGACGCACTCGGCGCACTCGGTGCTTACCCCAACCCGTGATTGGGTTCCCCGCTCCTCCCATCAACCGTGACGCTCCTCTTCCTCCTCCTCTGACCATCCGCCATGCTATGGGTGCACGCGCATCCCACGCGGTGGTAAATAAGCTTTCCTCCGGTGCCGCCTCCAGAATCCGCCCACACAGGGACGTCATTGGCGCGCAGCGTGCACACGTGGTCGCGCACAAGTCGTGTCATCAGGGATTCTTCCCACACCTGTCTCCTGCACCGAAACTACCAATCACGGTCAGCCTTACCATCGCACCTCCTCCTGTCTGCAACCTCATTGGTACCTCTCTCCTATATATGCTCAGCTGGCCAATGGCAAATCGTCTGAGCATAAACCTTCCAATGTGCAAAGTGTTCACTGCTACCCTTGCCTCCACAGTCTTGTCTTGTATGGTTCCTAGTTTCTCTGTTCCTGATCCCAGCTATTCTTCTGGACTCCGCTCTTCTAAACTCCTGACCCCGGCTACCAATGATGATCCGCACCTCTCTAATCCCGACCTTGGAAAAATACCACGACAATCCGCACCTCTCCAATCCAAACCACGGCTAAGTACCTTCAATGATCCGCACCTCTCCAACCTCGGCAAGTACCTCTAACTACCCATACCTCTTCAACCCCGACCCAGCTACCTCAACCAATCACACTCCAGACGTGCCCACGTGGCTGTGGGTTGGTGTTTATATATCCCCACCTCAGCCTCGGGGTCACGCCTTGTTTGTGGTGATCCCTCCATTACAGGAGGGGGATGGACATGAAAGAATGATAGAGGAAGAGAGAGAGGAAGAGGGAGAAAGAGGGAGTGGAAGAGGGGGATAGAGAGAGAGGAAAAGAGTAAAGAGAGAAAGGGAGAAGGGGAAGAGAGAGAGAAAGAGAGGAGGGAAGAGGGAGCGGGAGAAAGAAATAGGAAGGAGGAGGAAGAAGGAGGGGGAGAAAATAAGAAGGAAGGGGGAGAGGAGTACAGAGAGGAAAGAGGGAGGGGGAGAAAAGAAGAAGGCAGGCGGAGAGAAGAACACAGAGGAAAGAGGAAGAGTGAAAAGGTGAAGAGGGAAGGGGGAAAAGGGGGAGAGAGAAGGGAGGGGAAAGAGAGGAATTGGGGAGGAGAGAGAGGAATTGGGGGAAGAGAGTGAGAGGAGTGAGGGAAAGAGGGAAGATAGAGTAATGAGGAAACATACAAAAAAGTTTTGGTGGGTAAAAAAAAGTGACAAAACCCTCCACCGTACAGTGTAGAGCAAATAAAAATACTACTTGTGGTACATTCACACCGCAGACAGGTCTGCAAATCTGCCTTTCAGCATTATCTCGTGCTTCCACTGCAGCCAAGGATAGTGTTTACGTTGTATTGCTTCCATATATTTCCTTGTAACAGTTTTTGCATCTTGCTGTTATCTCTAAATAAAGTTCTAAACTTTGAAAGAACCTACTTGGATATTTTATCGTTGACCCTTTAGTCACATTACGGAGGACTGACTCCTTCTACTAAACCCTATGTGGATTGGATGTGTTGGCATCCATATTGGTGTAACCCCTCTACTTTTATCTTTCAGACTTATGACTATAGCTGAGGCTGGGGCCTGAGTCCCTCTTAATTACTTACTGGGCCACATGTGGCTCACGGTCAGACAGCAGGAAGAATACAAACACAGTATGGGTGATACATCTTGTTTACTGATACCTTACTAAATATGGTACCTTGTGATCCTCAGGTGAGGATCACTACATACAGTATACAGGTTTTTAAACAATCCGGATTAATGCTGCACAGGTGTGGATCAGTGTCAGTGATGTAGTAGCCACCCAAAACTAGGTATGTTGGCTTGTGATGGAGCCGCACACGGGGGGAGCTTGTTGTGTACTGAACCTGTTGCAGGCCTGTTCTTCAAAAAGGGTGCTTTGGTACCATTGTGCTTTTATAACTGTTGAGGGTCCCCTCTGGCAGCGTTTGATCCACATCTGGAACTGTAGCTCTCTGATCCTGCTGCCACGTGCACTCTGCGTAGATCTGATCCAACATGGCGGCTCCCCAAATTTTGAAGGCTCCTCTCCTACATAGTCCATTATTATTGGCTGCTCTCATGTCCACCACAGTCACATGTAAAGAACACTTTAGAAAGGAACCTGCCAGGGGACAGAGTGAGTGTGTGTGAGCTCATCACACACAAGGTTACATCGGCGATTGATTATTGCTAATAGGCAAGTGTTCATCTCAGACACCTGTGAATACCCCCTTTCCTAGCTCCCCCGTCTCTATTTAAATTCCCATGGTGGGCATCTAAATAGAAAGCCGCAGATGCAGGATCCACACTCATCTTACATGGCAGTCATAGAAAAGGTAGGATGTAGTCGGGTGACTGCTATCGGATAAAGATGCTCAGTACAATTATACTGTGCAGTCATTTCATTTGTTTATTGAAGAAGAACTGCATGAACTGCTGCTATAATTTGGAACTATTTGGAATTTGCGTACAGTAGATTGACTTTGTAGATTTTATTATTAAAATCATTGAGCAGGGTCTCCCTCTATACACTTTATATCAGTTTGTGTAAACCTGGCAGTACTTATACCTAATAACTACGCAAGCTAAACTAAAAAATATATTTCCAATATGTAAATAACGAGAAATTATAATGCAAAATTACATATTTCAGTCATCACCCTGGAACAAAAGCAATTAATGAAGTAAAATATTTATAACAATTATGAGTACGTAACTTGTTTTCAAGAATGGCCAGCCCTGTAGGCTTTAGCCCCTCTGTGCTGTTTGGGTTTGTAATGCATTATAATCAGTGGGAGAATTGTGATGCTAATAGGGGGTAACGAGTATCCCTACTTTTGTATTTTCTACCACGAGTACAAGTACTTTTTATTGATAAACGTATGGTTCCACTTTCTATTTAAAGGAGATTTGATATATTTTAGGGATTCTCTCTCACTTTCTGCATTCTTTAAAAAAAAATGGACAATATAGCTTTTACCCAAAATTAAATACCTGTAGAATATTGTAGAAGCCACTGCAACTATTGATTATAATCAGGCTGTTATGCATCTTTGGATTAGGAAATGATATATCTTGTGATTTTGTAATTTATTTTAGCTGAGCTGCTAAAAACTCAATAACAGGACCGACCTAAAAATAGAGTGTTTTTTGTTAATTTTTATCTTTTGAGACAACTGTGTGTATATGAGAACCTACAGTACAGTACTTCACAAGTAATGGAAGCCTTGAGTCTAATAATAATCACAAGCAGATTTAGCCTTTCTTCCTGGCAAGGCTCTGATTTCTCCTACCTGAGGCATGTCCCTACAGTGAAACCCCCACAGAAACCACAAGAGTCAAGGTAATAATTTACCTATTGTCTATAACAGGGCTCTTCAACCAGTGGCCTACGTGCTATTTCTAACTTGTTTGTAGAAATTTGCTACATTAAATGTTTTTGTTTTTCTTTTTTTTATTTTTATTCTGGTGATGCCCTACCCTATCCTCCACACTATTGTAATTTTATTATCATATATTAATAATTCATTGCTCTGTTTATTTATTTTTCATATTATTTACTATGTATCAAAAATATTTTTTGTATCGACCTTTATAAATATGTTTTTTTATTATTATTATTATTAATAATTATTAGATAGTAAGCTCTTCGGAGCAGAGACTCCTCTTCCAAAATGTTACTTTTATGTCTGAAGCACTTATTTCCATGATCTGTTATTGGTATTATTTGTTATTTAAATGATTGTTACGTGTATTACTGCTCTGAAGCGCTATATACATTAATGGCGCTATATAAATAAAGACTTACATTACATTACTTGGAGCCCCCTCTTTTGAGACTACTAGTTCTGTAAAAGCGTTGATTAACTTAAGGGGTTAACTGTGTAAGCTCAATCAGGTTACTCCCCTCCCCACCATGTGATGTATGATGTCAATGTAAGGGTATATATAGCTGCCTCTTACAGGGCTGCCAACAGAAATTGTGGGGCCCGGGACAAACATTTTAAGCAGGGCCCCACCCCCACCCCGTGTTGGTGGTATTGCCTGCTCCCCACACCCCCCATTTCACACCTCACAAGCCCCCTCTTTCCCCCCACCTTCCCATGTTGAAGGAAAATCTGTTATTTCCTCCCCTGGCTTCAGAACCGAGAGGAACCTTTCCTCTGCCAGGTAAACTGAAGCCTTGTGACTGGATACTACACCATCTGCACCATTTTACAGCAGACTTCCCCGGAGAAGCTTTCACGCCCTGCAACTGTTATCTCCGGTCTTTGGTGAACTTCCGGCCTGGAAGACGAACGAAATGAAACGTAACGCACACCAGGTTTCAAATCCTTTGTCTCAATTTATTACTCATAGGGTAATGACTTTTATACAGAAAAAAAAGATATTGGTTAGAGGCGTAACATAGGCGTATCCTAGGTGTAACATAGGCGTATCCTAGGTGTGTCTTGGGCGTAGCTTTGATTGGAGGCGTGATTTAGGGCCAGGACATATTAGTGGCGTGACTTTTGAGACGTGTCTTTTACAATATAAGCAATGTCTGACTACATAGCTTATTCATTGTCTGTTATCAAAAGATACCTTGAGTCTTAGCAACTATATTACACTATTTTGCTTCTTGCAGAGAACCATTCTATTATATTCAACTAAAACACCAGGAAATTGACATCACAAAAGTATCTAGTAATATCCTGACCAGAAAGAAAGGAAATGCAATTTAGCAGAGACTGAGTGCGTTAGGAATTATATTTCAGCAAAAGGCTGACTACAGAATCTTAACTAGTTATGACCAGACAAAATGGAAGCTTAACATGAGTGTAGATTCTGGCCTGACATACTGGTCCTAACAATTCCCTCCTTTTTGTTCTCTAAAAGAACAAATACCCTTACTAGGTACGCTTCTCTATGACTATGGCCTTATGGCGACCAATAGTATCATAGACTCTGTTCATGGCCACACATGAATTATTAGTTGCATACATGGCGTGAGATGAAACTGAAGGTTTCCTTGAGACAAATGATAGCATTGCACACTTAGCACAGTGAAAAATAACAAAAATTGCTGCGATTATACTAATCACTACAATAAAACCATAGAGAATTTTCATACCTAATTCTCTGATTCCAACTAGTGAGTCCTGACATCCAATTTAAGCTAAGGCCTGAGGATTCTTTACGCATCCTTGCCTGAATTTCCTGTAACTTATCCATATCTTTATGAATAGCGCCAGACACTTCCTCAATATAGGCACAGCACTTCTGTCATACAAGTTTACAAACACCTCCTTGTGAGGCTAGCAGATAATCAAGAGCCATTCTATTCTGTAATAATACTGTTCGGATCTGCTCTTGTTCATTAGTCAGACGGATAATAGCATCACTTGTCTGATTAAGAGCATCATTAATATTTACCATAACATCACTTAATTTAGAATAGAGATCCAGAACACCTAAACTAGGTATAAAAACCCTATCTGCAATGCGGGTTGGACTAATGGTCCTGGTCAGATCTTTTCGATTTCTCAGCTTCCCTTGGGATAATGTGTCAGATACATAGAAAGTGGGAAGAATGAAACCCAGATAACAAAGGGCAGTGTGATTGCAGGGTACAATCTTAGTGGCCCACATGCCCCACAACCAATAGATATATATATATATATATATATATATATATATATATATATATATATATATATATATATATATATATATATATATATATATCATTAAATATTTCTATAGATTAGAATATGTCACATAATCTAAGGGTCAGCTATTTGTGAGAATTGGTGGGGGCTAATTTCTGCTAAGATCGACTGCACAAACATTCTTCTTGCACACATCTTTCATACTGCATTTACTCAGAATGGCAAAACGGACCAAGATGGCTGCTATGGTCAAAATGGCTGACTTGTGATCCTTTCCCTTTCCCTTTGTGACCTCCCACCTTCCTCATATCCAGTCTTCTCAGTCCCCCCATATCCTTAAGAGACAGTCTATTTAAGGAACAAAACAGTTAACCGTTTCATAGTCCTGATGGACCAAGATGTCCAAGTTGTGCATAACTTCATTCCTTTCTTTTCTGGCCATTATATCAGCCCAGTTGATTTCTTCTTTGGTCTCTTCTTCTGGGGGACTGGCGACATCATCACCGCAGAGAGGCATAGCGTCGGTGGGGGTTGCAACGCAATTCTGGATCAGAGTTTTGCTGTACTTAATACATAGAGAGCAATGAGTAGGACAAACACACACATACAAAAACATTCGCTAGCTTCGCTCAAAGCAAATCAATCCAACCACCAAGTCCCCATGGTCCCTAAATCCTGGATAAATACACAACATCGCGCTTTAACTAGGGCGCATACATGCCCCTCCTTTTGAGGCTAAAATATAGTCCAGAGCTATTTTATTCTGCGGGGCCATTAATTTAAACTAAACCTATTCTTGGTTAAATGAGTAAATGTCTGTGATTGTATGATTTAGGATATCCCTGTAAACCTGTCATACAGTAACCCAACTCCTACATTTGGGAATACATTTCCTGAAACTTATTCTCCCCATAGACTACTTTTTAGCACTTGTGTATTGGGTGCATCTCTTCTGTTTCTAACTCTACCTGTGAGCAATTAACATAACCGTGTGTTTGACTGATAAAACATTCTCCCACCGGGATATCATTCTTCAGGAAGATTCTATTAACCTATAAATCCAAACAAAATAAACAAAGTTAAACAAATAATACCTTATACTATTTTGTCATCCTTATGGGACGCCACTTACACAAACATAATGGAGCATACATTGTAACTGAAAAATAATAAAAACCTGTAAAAATAAAAAGTTCAAAGTTCGTGTGTTGAGGCCTGGACATTTTTGCCTATAATCTTTTTCCCTTGATGATTAGTGGTCAGAGAGTATTGTGTCCATTAAAACACTTATTTGCAGGTGCTATGTCTTTGTCTTTATTAGCTGGTTGTGCCTAGGCTGGCACTATTTTGACGTGCGTGATGTGTATCCATGATGATAAGAAATTTTTACTGTAATGCTGGTGATGAGTAGTATTTAAATGGCCTTTTCATCTGGTATGAAGAGCGTGCTTGCGTAGAAAATGCTTGACCATTAACCCGTCTTGCGTAGGTGCACTTTCAGCTTTAACCTGTGCCTAGAAAGACTCAAAAATATATATTAGTTGCATGCAATACTTATTAATTGTTTTATTACCAATAACATGGTCCTTAATTCGTTACTTTGAACTACTGATGGTCATAACTCATCCCATAAGTGTCTCATAGGGAGAGAATTTATACCTAGAAATAAATTCTTGTATTAATATGGTTACTACTATTATCAGCATCCACAATATTAAACAGAGATATTCCCTATTAACGCTCCTCAAATTTTAAACTAAGCAACCAGTATGGACTTGACTTTGCTACAATCCAAGTTCCTAAAACTTGGTACCTCAGCCTTTGCCAAACCAGTTGCTTCCATAATCAACTCTATCCTGTCTGCAGGCCATATCCCTAAGACCTGGAAAACTGCTAGAGTTGTCCCAATCTTCAAAAATGGGGACAAAAATACTGTCTCAAACTACAAATCAATCTCTCTTCTCCCAATACACACTTACTCTCATTCATACCTAACTGCCATCTGCCATTTTCTCTGATGCAAATGGTGTCAACCTTTTAGTCATTTAATACTAACTAACCTTAAAACTCGCCCCACAAGTCAAGCATCCCAACAGCCTGCACTCATGGCTATTGTCCCACACCCACAGTCACTCCTGGCTTTCACCTCAAACACTCCACTGTAACTATTCTGCTAAAAATGTGAAATGCTTTGTATATAATATATATACCCTGTTCACTTATGCAATTATATATCCCCTGTCCTTTAACTCTATTTCCAGGACATACCCAAAAACAAATAAATGGTTACAAAATTATAAATTTGGCACATATCATATATCCCTCAACATAGGGACGGCTTGCTACCTGCTTTGCTGTGACATCTGCAAAGGTATTATTATTTACCAGGGGCCTGTCAGCTCTTGGAGTTAACATTGCTATAATAAATTCAATAACCTATGTATGTATCTCCCCTCTTTTGTTCATATATTATCTATATATGTGAACAAAAATACAAAAATACAAAAAAAATTATGAAAACAGGTTGCTTTGATATATAGCAAAATTAAACTGGTAAATAGATTTGTATGTGTAGTGACTACAAAATATTTACTGCTTGTGTTAAAAGAAAAAGCCTGCAGTAGGTCTTTTAACAACTGTGGCATTTACAATATAAGAAAAAATCCTGAAATCCTGAACAAAAGATTTCCTTTTAAAATAGACAAATAATTTTGAACTCTTTGCAAAGTGCTGAGCACACGGCCAGCATTAACTTTAAAAGACACTCTGACTTTAAAAATAAAAAAATAATTTTCAAAGCGATTTTTTTTTTTTTCTGGGAAAACAGCCAGAAACCTCAAAGTACAGATAACGGACAATGGGTTTCACTGTCTAATTCATATTAACTGCTTGATTAATCCTCACGCAGGGGATTGTAACATTAGTTTAATGTTAAATATGAAGCTTTTCACGCTGTCCTAACACTGCATTTTGTATGGTCTTTCAAAAATTAAATAACGGGAATATTTCAAATTACTTATAAACACCGTCTATGCCTACAAGAGCATGCAACATTCTTCCACTCATTCCTCTGAATGCCTTCTGAAAGAAATCTCATATTCTTGCAAACTTCCATCAATACAATTGCTATCCCGTTTTAACTATGCCCTCTCTTAAACTAAACAAAATATCTTCAAACATGCAACAGTTGTACCATGACTAAAAAAACAGCAAGCTTGACCCTACCTGTCTTGTATGGCTTCTACACTGCTTATTTGACGCAGACAATTCTCGCTAAAATAACTGACCTCCATGCTGCTAAAGGCAGATATCACCACACTCCGCTCACACCACGGACTCCCTCCTTTTGAAGCGCTATGTACATTAATGGCGTTATATACATATATAATACAATATATTAATTCAAACAGTGCTTATGAGCTCTTACAAGCATTTTAAACAAAAACAGCCCCAAATATATTTTAATCCTGTAGAAATAAAATTGAAATGTGTTATCTTACTGCTTTACGGAAAAGAAGACAGTTCTACATTACCTTTTTACTCATGAATAAACTGCTTAAGCACAGAGCTAGTTAATTTTAATGTGAATGCTTCGCATTCTTTAAACTGTAAGAGAGAGGCTGTGACCCTCCTTTTATTAAGATAGAAATACCACAAACGAAAAGAAATGTGTCCGGTTTAAAAAGTATCCGCCTGGCCAGGATGAATAAACCTTTCAAACTATAACCAGGGACAGAGCTGAATATACTCCCCTTTTGTTGTGAGGTATTTCTCTCTATATTCGGTGTACACCTTTTTAAAACCTTTTAAAATTTAGATTTCATCATGACCAACTAATATTCATATTTTTGTACAGATGTTAATCAGCATGACCACACAGTGTCTTTCACACAAGAAATCATTCAGGAAAAAATTCATCAGGGTTACAAACAAACTCGGTAGCAGTGTTTTTTTTGTTTTTTTGTTTTTACAGAGACTTTGACTCTGAGCCCCCACGGGCAAAGCAGCACTTCCCTGCTTCTGACTCTGATATGGGCACTCTCTCTGCCAATGACCAGTATTACCACAGTTAAAACAGGCACCATTATTCTGAGCTATTCTCCCTGATTGATTTCTGGGACCAGCATAAGATCTCCGTCTATTCTGCCCTCTGCCTTGTAAATACATTGCCTTATTTTCATGCCGAGAACAACCTTCTGCATATTCGACAAACGGGTAATGACTAGCTGTCTGAGCAACAAATTCCTCAGGAATCCGACCAGATTTACACTCGCATTTAAAAATTTGTACATTCCTAGGCTTCCGTCCAGAGTCACTCTTACTCATGCAAGCACCCATTAGTAGCTTAAAGAAAAACAGCTAAATTATGACAAATAATTGCAATATTTATACTTACACAATATACAATGGTCGTTCAGCTAGATCAGAGATAACAGTCCAGTCGTGCACAGAATTTACCGGACTCTTACCAAAAATTCTGTTTAAAAGGGCCTATCCCAATTCTTCAGTCACAATTTAGGTCTATTAAATTCCCAGAGGGGGTGAAGCATCATATATAAAAAAAATTACATATATACTCACAACCTCTGTGAACTTCCCACTTCTAGACGCCAAAACTGAAGGAAAATCCGTTATTTCCTCCCCTGGCTTCAGAACCGAGAGGAACCTTTCCTCTGCCAGGTAAACTGAAGCCTTGTGATTGGATACTACACCATCTGCACCATTTTGCAGCAGACTTCCCCGGAGAAGCTTTCAAGCCCTGCAACTGTTATCTCCGGTCTTTGGTGAACTTCAGGCCTGGAAGACGAACGAAATGAAATGTAACGCACGCCAGGTTTCAAATCCTTTGTCTCAATTATTACTCATAGGGTAATGACTTTTATACAGAAAAAAAAGATATTGGTTAGAGGCGTAACATAGGCGTATCGTAGGTGTAACATAGGCGTATCCTAGGTGTGTCTTGGGCGTAGCTTTGATTAGAGGCGTGATTTAGGGGCAGGACATATTAGTGGCGTGACTTTTGAGACGTGTCTTTTACAATATAAGCAATGTCTGACTACATAGCTTATTCATTGTCTGTTATCAAAAGAGACCTTGAGTCTTAGCAACTATATTACACTATTTTGCTTCTTGCAGAGAACCATTCTATTATATTCTACTAAAACACCAGGAAATTGACATCACAAAAGTATCTAGTAATATCCTGACCAGAAAGAAAGGAAATGCAATTTAGCAGAGACTGAGTGCGTTAGGAATTATATTTCAGCAAAAGGCTGACTACAGAATCTTAACTAGTTATGACCAGACAAAATGGAAGCTTAACATGAGTGTAGATTCTGGCCTGACATACTGGTCCTAACACATGTATTTCTTTCCCTTCCGTCTCCCCCCATCTCACTCTCCCACCTCGCATGTATTTCTCTCCCCTGCTTCTCACTCTTACTCAATGGGCCCGGGACGCCAGTACCTTCTGTCCCCCCCTGTTGGCGGGCCTGGCCTCCTATGTTCTAGAAGTAGGTGCTTCAGAGTTCTGACAGGGATCCTCACTGTGAGTCCTGTAAATAGGTTTGTATGTATAGCCATGTGTATTAAGATGTGTCCTGTCACTGTTTTTTTATTTCAGATAGGAAGGTACCCTTTAAGATAGCACCTATTAAAGGAATGGGCACCATAAGTGGTGGGAAAGGGATGCCACTTGTCTAGGTCTCATAGGGTTGCCCCTACCTCAGCCTCACCACCACTGTCTTCACCGATATTGCAACCTTGTATTCATATAGAACCCACCCATCTCAATGCATCATAGCCTCCTTGCAAGAGGTCCCCACTATATCCTTTAATGATGGGCCCTCAAGTTATGCACCTCCCCTGAATAGGGTTGCCAGGCGACTTCTCCAAAAATACTGGACACAATGGTGAAAGGTGTGACATGCTCGAGGCACACATTCAACACACAAACACCTCTCTCTCCGATCTATGTTTCCTCCTCTCCTTGACCCATCCCAGGCTCCTGACACCTCCTCCTAATTGGCTGCATTACCCAGCAGCAGCCAATCAGAATGGAGGAAGCTGCCCAGCCCCCTAGTAACAGTCCTGTTCTCTCCCTGCTCGGGGAAATCCCACGGCCTCCCAAGCCCGTCAGGTCACTATGTCCAGAGAGCTAATACAGGACACATACATGTCCAGTATAACCCTTCATGTCCAGTATAACCCTTTATGTTTTACTGGACAGAGTGTCCAAATATAGGACAGTCCGGTTCAATACCGGACACATGGCATACCCTACCCTTGAATAGGAGTTACATAGTAGATGAGGTTGAAAAAAGACGTACGTCCATCAAGTTCTACCTATGCTAAATTTAGACAAGATCATTTATCCTATATCTGTACTTACTTATTGATCCAGAGGAAGGCAAACAAAAAACCCCAGTGTTATATCATCCAATAATATCTAATAAAGGGAAAAATAAATTCCTTCCTGACTCTAAGAATTAGCAATCGGATTACTCCCCGGAACAACATCCTTCCGATGTTTACTTATTTGGTATATCCCTGTATACCTTTCATTTCTAAAAAGCTGTCCAACCTTTTTTTGAACAAATTTATTGTATCTGCCATCACAGTCTCTATGGATAATGAATTCCACATTTTAACTCCCCTTACTGTAAAGAACCGTTCCTTTGTTGCTGGTGAAATCTCCTTTCCTCCAACCTAAAGGGATGCCCGTGGGATGAATAGTTCTTTTGAAAGCTCCTTGTACTGTCCTCGAATATATTTGTATATAGTTATCATATTTCCTCTTATACGCCTTTTTTCTAATGTAAATCAATCTAATTTAGCTAGCCTCTCCACATAAGTTAGATTGTCCACCCCCTTTATTAATTTGGTTGCTCTTCTCTGCACTCTCTCTAGTTCCATAATGTATTTTCTAAGGTGTGGCGCCCACAATTGTACTCCATATTCAAGGTGTGGCCTTACAAATGTTTTGTAAAGGGGCATAATTATGTTTACTTCCCTTCCATCCATTGCCCGTTTAATGCGATAAGATCTTGTTTGCCTTTGCAGCTACTGCATGACTTTGGGCACTATTGCTAAGCCTGCTGTCTACAAGCACTCCTAAATTCTTCTCCATCAAAGATTCCCCCAATTTTTCCCCATTTAATTTGTAAGTCGTCTGTTTATTCTTGCTTCCCAAATGCATAACCTTACATTTATCTGTATTAAATCTCATCTGCCATTTACCTGCCCACGTTTCCAGGCTCCCCAAGTCCTTCTGAAGAGAAATTACATCCTGCTCTGATTCTACTACCTTACACAATTTAGTATCATCAGCAAAGATGGAGACTTTGCTCTCGATGGCAACCTCAAGGTCATTTATAAACAAGTTAAAAAGCAGGGGTCCCAGTACCAATCCCTGAGGTACTCCACTCACAACTTTAGCCCAACCTAAAAAAAGTTCCATTTATGACAACCCTCTGTTGTCTGTCCTTCAACCAGTTTTCAATCCAGGTGTATATATTTTTAGAGTCCAATTTTCTTTATTTTGTACACCAACCTCTTGTGTGGAACCGTATCAAAAGCCTTTGCAAAATCTAAGTAGACCACATCAACTGCATTACCCTGGTCTAAATTCCTACTTACCTCCTCAAAGAAACAAATAAGGTAAGTTTGACATGATCTATCCTTCATAAGTCAATGCTGACTATTACTAATAATTTTGTTTTCCATTAGGTATTCCTGAATATTATCCCGTATTAAACCTTCATGTAGTTTCCCCACTATTGAAGTCAGGCTTACAGGTCTGTAATTCCCCGGTTGTGATCTAGCTCCCTTTTTAAATATAGGCACCACATCTGCTTTACGCCAATCTTGTGGTACTGAGCCTGTGTAAATGGAGTCCTTGAATATTAAATATAATGGTTTTGCTATTACTGAGCTTAACTCCTTGAGAACTCTTGGATGTATGCCATCGGGGCCAGGTGCCTTATTTACTTTAATTTTTTTCAAGACGCCTATGGCTTCCTCCTACGGCACTAAAATTGAAATTGATTCTTCCCTGGTAAACACAGAGGCAAAGAATTTGTTTAATACCTCTGCTTTTCCCTTATCTCCAATAATCTGCCTGCCCATCTCACACTGAAAGGGTCCTATATTTTCTTTCCTCATTCTTTTGTTATTAAGGTACTTAAATAACTTTTTAAGGTTGATCTTACTTTCTATTGCAATCCTATTTTCATTATCCATTTTTGCTACTTTGATTGCCCTTTCGCAATTTTTGTTACATTCCTTATAATTCTGATACGATGTCTCTGTCCCTTCTGACTTAAAGAATCTAAACACCTTCCTCTTCTTGTCCATTTCCTCCCCTACCTGTTTATTTAGCCACATTGGATTTGACTTATTTCTTATAACTTCCAGGGAATAAAGTCCAAAATATTATTGTTTGTCACGAGTTCTGTCCAGATGCACCGTATATATCAATAAAGCACCTTCTTGTTTTTCTAAAAGTTCCTGATGCCCTCTTTTTTCTATCCCTTCATCCACGCCCAGCCTGCACCTACCCAGCACCCTGCAAAGGCCTGAGAGACTGAGCACTGCCAGTGTATACTGTATATCTAATCTGATGAGACCTCCTTCAGTGCCGGGTAAGGAGGGATACATACTGTACTGTATTGTTCATATTTAATTAAATTAAAAAAATAAATCACAAAAAAGCTCTATAGGACTTCTGAAAAGGTATATACTGTACAAACTAATATTAATATGAAAGGCAAAAAAAGCAGACCAAGTCTTTTCAAAATATTAGATATATATAACATGCAGTCAAAAAAAATGTTGATCTTCAATTGAACCCTTTCTGTTTCCCTTCCTTCAGGACCCCCCACACCCACCAACCACCCCCCAGGGGCAAGTGTTAAATTAAAAGAAGAAACCCCCCCCTTTTTTTTAACAATGGATAAAAGAACAAGTGCGTTGCTTCTTGTGTAAAGCTGCATTGGTTTCCTAAGTCATTTATCGTTCCAAAGTCAGCGATTGTATGAGTGGAAAAGCAGCAGTTACATGGAAGATTCATGGCGTGTAACTGTAATTCATCACGTAAACTAGAAACCTGAAACTGTAAGTGGCAGCTTGTTGTCACAGTGCCAGAGGGCATTCACCCAACTGGCTTTAATGATGACACCACAATCTACAACTTTACATTGGAGTTCTGTAATTTTCCAGCCTGACATACTTTATTGTTTTAATAAAAAAATAAATCAAAGGAAAATAACAATTTGTAAGATGTATACAATTATAAGATCACCATCTTCACGTTCTTCATGTTAAATTAAGTATTATTTTTTTAATGTTCTGTACTTCTGATTGTTCTTAAGATTACAGATTTTACATGAAGTACATAAATAAAATAGAAAAGGAACCGATCATGAAGAAACATCATATATAGAGAAGGGTGGAACAGTCCAAATCCATTTCCCGGAATTTCCAGGATAGTTTAGGCCAAATAAGTCCCCACCACCAAAAATCCGCCCACGGATATAGTATCAGAAAATCAGAGTGGATTGTTATTAATCCAGATTGATTCAAAAATCCTTTGTTTAAATAGGGTTGAAGCAGCTCCTAAATAGTTGACCTAAGGGGTTAATATGCCCCCTTGCTACCTGAAAAAAGGTGCCCACGCTGCTTTACAATACCGGCAAATCGGTGATAGGCTGGCAGGAGAATTCCCACGCTCTGATAAGTTGTCCAGGTTAGTGTATGAGAGCCTGAACGCTTAAGAGGGCCTGCAGCCAATGAGGAGCGCAGATTCCAAGCGCAGACCAACAGCGGCAAATTCAAAGATGCTCAGAACTGAATAGACACGAGCCAGCTTCAAGGATTTTAAAAGCAGAAAAGTTTCCAAGTCCATCTTTTTACAACAGAGTGGTGGCAGCAGGCATTGCATGCAGAAATCAGTTCCAGGACTTTTGTGAGTAACTACCGGTCATTGGAAAGTGCTCTAAAAAGGTGATCTTAAGGAATTTCGTTCCGGAAACGGATTTATTTTTTTGTTAGCCCCATTCCCCGTAAATGTGTTAATCTTGAATTGTGTATCATTATGTGTCTTTCTTTTATAAGAAATAAATTACCATTTATTTTACCATCTTGTTTTGTTCAATCAAATGATCCCAGTTATAAAAAGGTGTTGTAGAACCTGGTCTCCCATGACACCTGATGAAAGCCTTAGGCCTGGGACATATTAAGCGCTTAGGTGCTGCTGCTCGCTCTCGCTTGCTGCCGCTCGCTCTACCAGGAGCTTTTTGCTGTCCTGACAGAGGAGACAGCAAGCGCTTGGGAGGCGGGTATCACTGTGTGTGTGTGTCACTTGGTAGCTGTCAGTGTGTGTGTGTCACTTTGCAGTGGCCTGTGTGTTTGTGTGTCACTGGGGAACGTGTGTGTGTGTGTGTGTGTGTGTGTGTGTGTGTGTGTGTGTGTGTGTGTGTGTGTGTGTGTGTGTGTGTGTGTGTGTGTGTGTGTGTGTGTGTGTGTGTGTGTGTGTGTGTGTGTGTGTGTGTGTGTTATATAATATTTTAAAAATTAAAAAAAAAGACATGTGAGAATAAATTATTTATTAACATTGTGCAACTTTGATAAATATATTCACGGACGCGCGCGCGCACATGCATACACACACACACACACACGCGCACATGCATACACACACACACAAAGGCACACACACACATGCATACACATACACACACACACACATGCATACACACACACACACACACGCATACACATACACATACACACACACACAATGCACACACACATGCACACACACACACATACACACACACACACACAAAGGCACACACACACATGCATACACATACACACACACATGCATACACACACACACACACACGCATACACATACACATACACACACACAATGCACACACACATGCACACACATATACATACACACACACACACGCATACACATACACATGCATACACACACACACACACACACACACAAAGGCACACATGCACACACACACAAACACATACACATACACACACATGCATACACACACACACACACACAAAGGCGCACACACACACACATGCATACACACACATGCACACACGCACACACACATGCATACATGCATACACACATACACACACACACATATGCACACACAGACACACACACACACAGGAGACATGGATCGGGGCAGACGGGGGACAGACCGTCAGGGGGCGGGCCGGGGGCGGGCCAGTGACGTCACGGAGCTGGTTCGCCCTCATTGGGCGAACCGCTCACGTGACCGGCCTGTCTCGCTGGCAAGCGAGGGAATTTTACATTCCCCTAAGACCTGCGCTTCCGCAAGCGCGCGGAAGCACAGGTGAGCCCCTACTAAAGCCGCTCTAATTGCGGCTGTAGGGACTCAGTGCGTCAGCACGCTTCCGCCAGCAAGCGCCAAACATGGCCAAGGCCTTATCCTGCCTCGCTTGTTGTGCCTTCCTGGTTCCTTGCCTATTGCCGACTACCTCGCCTTGACAAGTCTGCCTTCTCCAGCCCTCACCTCGGAACCGTGACCCTTACCATTCTGCCTTCTTCAGCCCTGACCCAGAAACAGTGACCATGACTATCCTGCCTTCTCCTGCCCTGACCTATGACCGGATCCCACAATTCTACTGCTTCAGGATTCTGATCCAGATACGGGTCGGTCTCTGCTCTCCACCTCTGCCTAGCGGGTCTGTCTATATAGCAACATGAGCGAAGTCAGCAGGATCGTAACAGAGGAAGCATCCAGGGGGCAACATGAACACAAACCTGGATTCTGCAGAAAGATTACACTGGCTGAAAATGTTGATATTCCCATCAATCTCATTGTGATCTGCTTTACATATGCAAATAGGGTATATACATGACATTGCTAATCAAACACCTGATTCCTCTCTAGGTACATATCAACACAGGCATCGTTGACTTCATGCAGTTACAGTTTCCACACATGGCAGTATTTGTACACCACCTGTTACCACATCTTCCAGGTTCACCTAGGTCCAGGAGACTTGTTAGTCTCATATTTGGAATTGAGGCCTCCTCCCTTAGGAGAAATCTTACAAGCTGGCAGTAGGTTATTACTAATGAGGGTTTTGGCTGACCCAGGTCCTTTCTTTGGTTTCACTCGGTACACTGGCAATCCTATTAATTTCTCCAATATGACATACAACTCCAATTTCTATCGATCTGTTATTTTGTGTTTCCCAGGTCTGTCCAAGTTTCTAATGAGAACCCTGTCGTCTATTTGTCGTTCCTGGCCCTGTATACACCGGTCATATGCCCTTTGTTTCCTCTGTTGATAGAGTCGGTAGCATTAGTAGGCAGTTTATAAGCTTTGTGTGTGATGATTTGTGTGCACTAACAGAGCCGCTCCTCTGACTTCGCTGGGTACACCAAGATGGCTGATGGACCAGGATGCTCTTGTCCCTACTAAGATGGCCACCAATGTTCCTGCTTACTTCGCTGCCAGGCCTGACCTCTGCCTGTGACCCTGCCGATGGGTCTTGCCTGCCGCTCTCGACCCAGAACCGGACATCACTACCCGTGTATTTCTAGGACTCTGATCCCAGGCAAAGGTCAGCATATCACTCCCTACCTCTGGCTTGCGGGTTCATATCCTACTTGGAGACAGCAACGTTACATTGTGTAAATTGTTCCTTGAGTCTTTGTTCATAATGCATGTACGTAGTAGGGGTTGTACCATCAGCCACAACACTGAAGCACAGGTCTACCAGCAATCCAGCCTCATGCCTGAAGTATCCTGTGGTTTCATTACAGCATACAGTGTACTCATGTACTAAATGATAAACATGTTTTCTCCACTATCCTTTTTCTTTTATATGCCAAGTTCCAAGGGAGTGTCTTCCTTGGCACACAGCGGCCACAATTCTTACAATCCCTAGCCATACAGGGCCATGGTTATCATGAAGTGAACTCAGTACCACCTGGTCGTATTTGAGTGGGAACACCAACTGCGTGGTGACTAAATGCCGAAACTTCTTAGTAACTCTGAACAAAACACCACACTCTTCATTACCAGACTAGGCCACTGTCTTACTAACAGGTAATGCACCGGGATGCTAACCAGGATGCACCTTCCTAATGGACGAGGTGGGTTTCCTCTGATTCAGGGCTGACCACACTTACGCTATGCCTGGATCTGTCCACTGTGCTTCCTTCAAATCCTGTCCATTTAGTCTGGGCAGCCCAGTGATGGTAAGTATGCGGTGGGTGTAGCAGTGTGGAAGATTCCCAGGCTATCTGCTACTCGGTTTACATTTGCATTTTCTGTCATCACACATCTGGGGGCCTCAATTTGTTTAAACATAGTCCACACTCCTGTGGGCATAATCTCCTCGCACTGGTCATCAGGTTCACAGGTATCCTGGTGATTCCTAAACAATGCATCATCGCTGATATCAGTTCTCCTGGTCTATATTTCAGATTAAATTGTACGTGGCCAATGCAGCTAGCCACTTGTGTCCAGTGGCGTCCAGCTTCATGGAAGAGAGGATATACGTGAGTGGATTGGTATCAGTATGTACCACAAATTAAGCCCCATATAAGTAGTTATGCAGTTTGTTGACCACTGCCCATTTTAATGCCAGAAACTCAAACTTGAGTACTGGGTAGTTTCTTTGCGATGCAGCTAACCCTCAACTCACGTAGGCAACAGGCTGGAGTCCACCCGAATGCTCCTGATACAGCACAGCTCCAAGTACTTACAGGCTGGCATCTACATGCAGGATGTTAAGCTTCTATGGATCAGCTAACACAAGTACTAATGCATTGGAGAGATGGACCTTAATGGTTCTGAATGCAGCCTCCCACATCTGTCTCCAAAAGGCTCATTTGTTTTGAAATAATCTTAACTACTGGCACCAGGGGCCAAATTGCCCCCTTGGGCCGTGGGATAACCTTTTTCAGTTGGGTCAGGGGCTACATTATGGCCCACAAATTGTCATAAATCGCCAATAATACCCACAAAACCCCAAGAACGATCAGAGTTTTGGTTAACTGCCTGGGTGAAAGCCAAAACACGATGGCCTCCAATATGGAAGGGTCAGAATCCACTCCCTTATCTGACATGATATGTCCCACATATGTAACGGAAGTTTGGCAGAATTGACATTTGTCTTAGGACGGCTTCAACACACTTCCACTCAGTCAGTCCCATACTTTCATTAGGTGAGTCTCGTGTTCTTTTAGCATCTTTCCAAATACTATGAGGTCATCTAGGTATACTAACACTTCCAGTAGATTCATGGATTCAATCTTAGGAATGTGGTTGGAGCTCCTGATACTCCTTGGGTCATAAATTAGAATTGATAGACCCCCAGAGGGTATATAAAATCTGTCTTCTCTTTTTCCTGCTAACAGATGGGTATCTGGTAGTAACCAATGTGCAGGTAAAGAACAGAGAACAATTTGCTTCCCATAAGGCAGTCCAGTGCATCCTCGTGGCATAGTATACTGGTCGGGAGTTGTCCGTTTGTTCAAGGTGCGGTTGTCAATGAGTTATCCCTGATAAAGCCATAGAGCATGGTGTAACGCATTGGGTTCCTTCATATTCTTTGTAGCTGAACGGGAAGTAACCCTGATGCCGGTCACACTGACTTGGAGCACTTGTCCGCCCTCCCCCGTTTCTGCATCACTCAGTGATGCACTTCTGGATGCGTCACATTCTGGAAACATGACAGCATTCAGGACACCAGCCTACATGGCTACATGGAGTGAGGGACACCGCTCAGATCATCACCAGAGATTCACTAACCGTGGCTCACATTGACCGTTTGTTTTTGATTTCTTGCATTTGGATTGATAGAGGACGGTGCATACTCTTCTCAAACCAGGTGAATATACAGTATTTTCTTTCATTTAGTGAGTGCCTTTTTGTAATTGTTGCTTATTACTTTCATATAAAGGATTTTATCCTATGTTGTTGAATCCCTGTTTTTTGTTCTTGAATTGTTTTTGTTGTTGAGTTGCTATCCTGGAGTGTGGGGCTGTATTCTGGATTACTTACTTACAATCAACATTCCTGTTTGGAATATACAAAGCGTCATTGACCTTTTTCACTGAGTCTGTGCACTGATAGTGCTTATATACACCGTAATGTGTGCTTCTTTGACCCATTCATTTGGGCACTTAGTTCTATCAGTGGTTCCATTCATATGGGCCTATTCTAGTAGCTTCGATAAAATTACTGCCATATGGATCATTTTGGCATGATCTACCTCACGGTCTAACGTTTATGTTACCACTGTATTCAGAAAGAGTTATCGCAAGTCAGATACCGTTCTTTTTCTAAGTTCTGCCCCTGCAATCTGCCTGCAGTTTGTAAGAGCTGTACAGAGAGAGCTGCATCTCCCTGCACAGCTCTTAGGCTTCGATTATACCAGCTCCGGTTGGACGTGCACACGGTCTTGTGACGTCATCGATGCGATGCGAATGAGCGACATATACACATACAAGTGCGATCTCTCGGGCGATTTCAGGGGAGGCATGGACAGGTAACGGGATATTGGTCGGTAACCTCAATAGCATGGAACCAGAGGCCATATCACGCAGGTGAGTAGGACTGGGAATGTAACTTAACGGCCAGGAACCCCAAATCTGCACTATTTCCAGTATACGATGGGCTTATATGAAGTGATTTCAGGGATCACATTTATTTACAGATGTTTGATCCTAAACTGCCAGGAAGCCAGATGACCATGGTTGCTGCAATGTGGGTGTGAGGTCACTTCCTGTAGACAAATAAACAAAAACTGTATGGTGCTCTATCTATAGAATCAATAGCTTGTATAAGCATAAGTCCTCTGGAACTGTGATGACTTGTCTGGTGTGCAACCCTTGGGTATCATATATGTAGACCAATATTCCAAGTAATAATAACACCACTAATCCACTAAAGTTTGACTAGCTGGCCAGAATTCCACAATCCCTGTAGTAAGAATCCTTACACATTTGTGTCAAGACATAGATGCATCGAAGTGGATAGGCAATATATGGTGTGAATGAAAAGAAGTGATAAACTCACATTTACTTGGTCTTCTGTATGATTTTCCTCCAATAGGGTGTGCCTCCGTCTTCTACAGCTTACAGATAAGTTGATTTCCAGAAGATTGGAGCACTACTTACACCAGTACAGAAAAAATCAATTGCAAGAGAGGGTGTCCCATAAAAATAAGAATTTAATGGATCGTCTGCAGTGAGCTACATAATGGAGCACAAACAGCCCCCACCAATGCGTTTTGAGCGTGACGTTCTTTCTCAAGAAAACAAGGAAAAGGTACAGATGAGGATATCTGTACTCCCATTATTCGTCACTTAAGTGCTTTTTTTTCTCTAGGGAGATTGGTACAGGGATAGAGAAGTACCATTGGACATTTTGGTGTCTATTGGGAACAGGCCTGAAGAAGGGGTTGTGTACTCCGAAACGTTGCCGCCCCCCATCCCCTGTACTTTTTATTTTTCCCTTCCAATCCCACCCCTCACTTCCTTTTCCTTGTTTTTCTCCCGCCTTTCCCGTATGTGGTGTGTTTTTGTTTTTGACTTACATTGATGTGGATTTGTGTTTTTTTTTGCTCATTAAAATCTTTTTGGCATATTCCTCTCCTTTTTTGAAACCTTTTTTGTGTGCTGTGTGCTGGGAACATTAGTTTTCTTTAGAAGTTACAGAGGTGTTGCGCATTTAATTTAAATGCCATCGGGGAGAGTGCGGGGCCTCTGCAACCGCCGCGCCCCCCCCTGGAAAATCTCTGCGGTTACGCCCCCCAGTTTGCATACCCCTGGTCGAAAGTTTACCTCAGAAGCTAGAGATTAAAATCATGATTTTGTAGCACTACAACTTTTTTAAAAATCAGGACATGCTCGCGGGGCAAGATACTATGTGACTTAAACTCCTGCCATGTATATATTATGAGGTTATATTCGAAACGCGTAGAAGGGCTGCATCCCTTGGTTTTATGATACTTCATTAAAGAATACATATTTTTGGCCAGACCTGTTCTTCTTTTTGATCGCGGTGCGCTGCATTACTCTCTACATTGCTGGACTCCATTTCTCTACAGCAGCACGCGGTGGAGGGGAGACTCTGGTGGCAGTAAATACCGTGAGTACTTAGGGCTAACCCAATGAGGCAGGGGAGGCTGTCCTTGGACTACCTACCCCGACCTTCAGGGTATCTGGTGCCCCATTGTTTGATGCTCAAGTGTATACATCTATCAATGCTTTAATACCCAGAGTGTACTCCCCTCCTTCTTGTGCATAGCACACTTTGAGCACCTTACCTCACCAAAACTTCCTATATTCGTACGCTGTATAACTGTACACCTAAATGTGCTCTTATAAGTGATTTCAGGACTTGTTTACTAAGCAGTGCTATTCAATAAGACACCTTCCAGCGCTGGTGAATAGGCTGTAAAATGTCTGAGCGCTTGCAGATATCTTATGGAGTAGCACTGCTTAGTAATCCCAGCCCTGTGTCTTTTGTTTACCTACCTTCACAGTAACCCAAGCAATTCATATGCAGACAGTGCATATAAGTCCCTATGGCGAGAATGTTTAAGCAGGTGACTGACTCTTTGGTTGTTTGTTCAGTTCACAACATGACATCTTTGTTGGCAAGTTTACGGTACTGGGTTTAAAGGGAAATTAATGTTTAATTTCAAAGGTAAAAAATCCTTACAAATAAGCATCTTAAGATCCCTAGTTCCGACCTTAGGCTATGTCGCCAGTACGTTCTAACATGCATGGCTCAGCGTGCACTGCACAAACAAGTACCGCCCCACAATCTGGCCGGGCCCACTACATACCTTGGTGCGCAAATTCCCCCTGCGGTGCACGACAGATTTTCAAGCAGACAAGAGAATTGTGTTTAGCCCTAGCGACCGCGTCACGTGTGTCCGGGAGGACCAATCATATTGCAACTTTCCCTAGCCAATCAGAATGCAGGAACTAGCAACCAATCACGCCCCCTCGATGCACGTACCGTCGCAAGTCTTCCTTCATAGGTGAGATCGCAGATCGCGGTTTCAACACGTGTTACACGCCTCCCCTCCCTCCCCCCCCCCCCGCCGGGCGCACGTGCTACAGTGCCGACTGGGACCGAGGCCTTAAGAATATTCAAACTAAACTGAGTCATATTTATTGGCAGCAGAAACCATCCATAGCCTCAACCAGGACCTTAAGTGCTGTAAGTCCCAAGGAGACTATGGGGGTCATGCACTAAGCTCCGTTAAGTCGTTTTTAGAGCGCAAAGTGCTCTTAGAACGTGATGTTGCGCTGAACACGATGCACTAAGCCACGCAAACAGGCACTTAGCGCTCTAAAACTGACTTTTTTCAGGAAATTTTTCTAAGTCCAACTTTGCTCGTTCGTTACCCTGTTTGCGTTAAATTCTGCCCTTAAGCGGGATGCACTAAGCAACGCAACCTTAGCGTACGCGAAAGTTGCGTTCAACAGAACACGTCAGCTCAAGGTAGATGCAAAAAAAGCTGTACTTTGAAAAATTTCTTGCTTTACATTTTTGCATGCGCAACACCCATACGACAGGCCGGTGGGTGTCCCCGGCTGACCCCGCAGCCGTCGCGGGATCCCCATGGGAGTCCCGGGGTACCCGCGGGCCTGCGGTACCAATGTTGCGCCTCCAAAAATAATAAACAATATTTATAATTAATACACCCCCTAACACATACAGTACAATAATGTGCAAAATAACTATTATCCAGATATGGATAATAATGCATTTGCCCATTTTAAATACATATAACTTTCAATAAATACAGTAAATACATTGGTGTGAATAATGTAATTTGTATTTAGTTACAGGTTATTTTTAATGACATTTCTGGTAGTTAGATAAGAATGATGGTGGTTACTTTCAATTAGAATTCTTTTGGCAATGGTTTGGCTTTAGGAATTGAATAGGGAATTGTATAATTGATTTGTATTGTATTGTAATTGGTTTAGGAAATTGATTGATTGATGGTAAATATATTTATGTTGCTTAGTTTCTATTTGATTTTCATGATGGCATTGGTATTTAGGGGACATTGTTTATAGTGTATTTTATTTTTACATATATTTTGCATAGTGTTACATGATGCACAGATTAATTGCATCATGTACACACTCAATGCAATTGTGTGACATTTCATATACATTTGTGTAGCTGCTGGTTTGTTGGTTTATTTTTACAAGTGCTGCTGGATTAATTGTAACATGCAATGTGGTGATTTTAAGATTAAGAATTCATGTTTTGATTTATGCATGTTTTATGTGTTTCATAATGGGCAAATAAGCTATTATCCATATCTGGATAATAGTTATTTTGCACATTATTGTACTGTATGTGTTGGGGGGGGGAGGATTGATGTATTTAATGTATAGGTCAGGTTATTTTTTTTACATACAGGGTTGGTTCCTTTTGGTCTGCGGGAGACCTCTGGAGACCACCTGAGGTCTCCTCGGGCTTTCCACGGGTAGCAGGCTGGAGGTGTCCACAGGGGATACCTGCGGGGAAAAACCGGTGGCCCCACCTGGGGCACCGCGGACCCGTGGGAACCACCTGAGGCCCCTCAGACACCTGTGGGTCTGCCCCGGGGCCCCCATTGTGGCCCACGGTGACCCGCGGAGACCACCTGGTGGACCATGGCGCCTGGTGGGGACCACCCGCAGGCCTCCAGACCCTGTTTGAAACATGGTGCAGGGTTACTGTAGGTCTGTGAGGTGACCCGTCAGGCCCACCGGGCCTGTGAGGCTATGTAAGTAACTACTCCCAGCTCCAAGAATAGCAATATAGAGACTCTAAGAGAATATCTGAGAGACCCAAATAGAAAAATATGTAAAGTATATAAAGTCCAAAAGTGGTTCTAAATCAGGTAAGAAATCATAGGCAAATTTCATCGCATGTAGTATAACATACTTGAAGAGGGCAACATTTTCCATGTTCTTTCAGATAAGGAGTATGACTATTTGCACTGTAATCACCCTATTACACCTTTATTCCATCACTTACCCAAAATTCACAAATCTCTTCACGAACCCCCTGGGCGCCCTATTGTATCGAGTATCGGTTCACTGGGTGAACATCTGCCCAACTATATTGATCACTATTTGCAACCTTTAGTTCATACACTTCCTTCACATTTACAAGATACATCTCACCTTCTTACTTTATTTAAGCACGATTTTTGGTCTCCTAATTTTCTTTGGGTAACACTTGACGTATCTTCACTTTACACTATTATTTCACACAAAGATGATCTCCAAGCTACTAGATTTTTTTCTAGAAAGAGACTCATCATTATCTACAGCACATATTTCATTTATTCTTGATAGTATACATTTTTTACTTCATCATAATTATTTTTCTTTTATGGGTAATTTTTATCTCCAGACACGTGGGACGGCAATGGGTACATGCTTCGCACCATCCTATGCGAATCTCTTCATGGGGTGGTGGGAGGAGTCCCGCGTGTTTGGAGATACAAATCCCTATCGTCATCAGATAAACTTCTATCGTCGCTACATTGACGACTTGTTGTTGATATGGAATGGTTCCACGGAACAAGTAATGGCTTTCCTTGACTATGTCAACAGCAACTCGTTCAATCTCACTTTCACCTTACAATATCATTCACACCATATACATTATTTGGATCTCAAATTATTTGTTGGTCTTGATCAACTAGTTCGTACAGATATTTATAGAAAAGATCACTCTAGAAACACTCTTCTTCATGCACACAGTGCACATAGTCATACTCTTTTCAGAGGAATACCGTATAGCCAGTTCATAGGCCTACGCCGAAATTGTTCTAACCTTGATGATTACCATCAAAGAGCCATAGAGCTCACTAATTGTTTTTTTCGTGCTAGAGGATATAATCTAAAAAATTTGATGGAGGTTAATCTTAATGCTCTCAACCAAAACAGAGAGGAGATGTTGGATGGTAGCCAGGTTTCTCTAAAACAGGTAAACAAAACAGAATTAGCTCTGACCTGGATTCTCCTTATTTTATAACCACTTTCAGTAACCAAGCTTATGCGATCAAACGCATAATTAACAAACATTGGTCCATTCTCAATGTTGATCCCCTTTTGAGAGATATAACAACAATGACTCCCAAATTTGTTTTAAAAAAACTACCAACACTGGGTAATATCATCTCTCCGAGTGCAATCAAAACAGATAAAACTCGTTCTAAAAGAGAACTTTTTCCAAAACTGACAGGATGTTACCCTTGTAATCGATGTAAGATTTGTCCATATGTTACCAAGACAAGTATCTTTTCAGATATGGAGAATACCAGGTCATATAACATAACTACCTTTATCAATTGTAACACCGATTTTGTTATCTATATGCTTATATGCGGTTGCAACAAAAGATACATTGGTCTCACGTCTCGTATGTTTAAGATCCGAGTAATGGAACACATGAGACTTATTCTAAAACGAGATAGAGTGCATCCTGTGTCCAAACACTTTGATACATGTCAAAATGGTTCTCTTGTCAATTTTAAGTGTGTTGCCATTGAAATTGTTCAGGTTCACAGCCTTGGAGGTGACAGAACCAATGCACTATACAAGAGAGAGGCCCATTTGATTTTTTCTTTAAATACTCTTATCCCAAATGGGTTAAATACACATTGGGATTTGAAATATTTTTTATGCTTTAAGTTTATCTTTTCCTTTTGGGTACTCTCTCACGTTATACTGCATTGGTTCCTCACCTATATTTTATTTCATATAACATTCAGCTGTTTAAATTTAAGTCTTTAAGTTGTTCTGATTTCTGTGTGTTATCTTTGGGCTGTTGAGTTATATCATATAATATATATAATCCAATAATAATGTATTTAATTGATGTAACTCTAATACATATTTGTTTCCTATGAGGGGATTTTGTATCTTCTCATGGGTACAATTATACAGTTCATAGATTGTACTAACAGGGCTTGCATAATATCTTCCTTTTTGTTTAAATTAGTATTTCATTAATAGGTTTGTCTCTTTAGTTTCTTTTCTTTTGTTTGTTTTTTTGTTCTTTTGTTTTTCGTTTCTTTATCTTATGTGCAAATATATATTCTTTATGTATAGTTTTTTTATATACATTATTGTTTTATATATCTTGAGAAACATCTTTTTTTGTATCATGTTCATTGCATTATTGATGTTATGCCAGTTTTTCTTATGTCTGTGCAATCAATGTGTTGATATGTGTCTTGGTCTCTCGTGTGAAAAGGGTAGTTTAGTTAATTATCTATTAGGATATATTTCCATTTGATGTAATTTGTATCAATTCCTGTTTGTGTGACATTGGATTTACTTATATTGTAAATCCCTCTGTCCATTTTTTTTAACTATCTATTGATACATGTTCTAGTATGGATCTATAATTTATCCTTTTTCCTATCCATTGTGAACATAGAGACCTGTACACATTCTAGGGTTAATATATATATATTTCAATCACCTGTACACACTTCAGGTGTCTGAGAGTTCAGAGGAGGGGCTATATATACATCATTTCATCAGACCCCTATTACACTCCTTGAGAAAGGGCTGGAGAGCCTGAAACGCGTAGGTTTCGTTTTTATGTTAGTTTGTTTTTTGTTTTTTTATTATGTGATTTAATAAACTTTTTTTATTTTTTCTACCTCTGGTGAGTTGATCGGTTCTTTTTTGCTTCCTGCTGTTCTACCAATTTGTTTTTTGAATTCTCATACCTGCGAGGGTCCAGGAGAGCTGAGTGGTCCGCCATGGTGTGGGGAACAGGACAGGCTTTGGGTGATCTTGATGTTCATCTCAGGGTGTCAGCGCCTCCAGCTTCAGTGGGCTCCAGTATTCTCAGAGACAGTCCCCACCAAAGCAGACATCTTTCACATCCTTGCCCAAGAGACTGTAAACTCAGGCAGGGATATATGAAAAGGGATGCTTTGTTTTTGCAGTCACTGCAGATGTTATAAAGCGGATGCAGATGGATAACAGAGGGTCACAGGCCTCTGGATGGTGCTTGGCTCTCTGGTAGTCATGAGGCTTTTCTTGTCTCCTGGCTAGTCAGCCCAGGAGGGACTGACTGGCCTGTCTCACTCCCAACCGGGAGGAGCAGAACACACCTCCTCTCCCTAGGTGTGGTGGAACAGAACTCCCTATAATTTGGCACTTCCTCTCTGAGACTCTAGAAGGGGAAGGCACAAGGTCTGTACCATGATAGGCTGTACACAGACCCTGAGTCACCACCACTTCAGTCACTCAGAGAGTCAGCATGAAGGGGTCAATGCCCACAGGATAGCCTGGCACAGCATTTAGCTACTACGGGCTTACATGCAGGGGGTAGAGAGGCAGCCTGGACTAGTCATACTACATATATATGCACAATATTGAATGTGCACTTGAGTTTACAGTATATAGAAAATTGCATGTCAAATTGATGTGATAGGTCAACAAGCAAACAATGCCAGAATCTCAGAATAACAATAGATCAATAACTCAGTTTCCTTCACTATGATGCTTTAACATTTAGGGATGTTGGTCTTAAGTTAAAAGTGAAGCAATTCTGGGTTAAAAAAATGCACAAGATGTATCAAAGAGAGAAGTCCTATTGCAGGGGAGTCCCTGGCGTTCCAACGATGTTCCTGGTGTCCGTACTCGACTCGTGTGTACTCGACCAGTCTGTTTGGTGTCTGATGTCACTTCCTGCTTTTCAGATCCATACTCCGCTCCGAGTTACTCATCACCCTACGCGTTTCACAGGAAGTCCTGCTTCAGTGTTATATCATAGTGACATAAGACGCCAAACATACTGGTCAGATACACACACACACAGCCACCAGGAACATTTGGCAAGGGTCTAGGCTGATCCCCTCCCTGGTATAGCTACAGAGAGAGACTCCCCCTTCCTTAACTCGGCTGGGTGCCCAAAGTTCCTGGTGTAGCCTCAGGGGCCTGGCCCCTTGCTGCTGCTGTCTGCTGCTGCCTGCTTTCTGCTGCACTAAATGCCTGTCCTGTCATCTCAGCAGCGCCTTCAAATGTAACACGTGTTTCCACCCCCCCAACCTCACTTAGGGACCAGTGTGTGGGAAAGGGC